>NC_132897.1:3260959-3273459 GCF_030463535.1 Salminus brasiliensis
CAGTGTTGCTGGACCTGTGCTGAGCCACTGCAGCCTCAGCTTTCTGTTCTTGGCTGACAGTAGTGGAACCCGAAAGGGGTCCTCTGCTTGTTGTAGCCCACCCTCATCAATGTGAATGATGATGTATCGCATGATAGACCTACGTCCCACCATCACCACCTGTGAGGGCTATCGGCTGCCCTATACTTGACTCAGCACCACCACTTCACACATGAGACTACATGTCCAAATGTTTGTGGACACCCCTTCTAATGCATGCATTTGCAATCAGCTACTTTAAATTGCATCCATTGTTGACACATATGTGCAAATGCACACACACACATGCAGCTTGTCTAGTCTCTGTAGAGAAGTACTGCCAATAGAATAGGACTATCTGGAGCCCAGATAGTTAGGCTACTACAGCTATGAACACCAAAGATGTAGCGAAACCTGGGGAGACTCAGAGTGGTCCAGTCCGAGGATCGTCGGTTGCAATCCCAGGTCATGCTGCTTGCCATCAGCAGCCGGGGCCAGAGAGAGCACAATTGGCCTTGCTCTCTCAGGGGTGGGTTGATGGCTCCTAGTGTGACGTTGGTCGGAGCTGGGGGGGCGGGTTTTCCTCCGAGTGTGTCGGCTACCTAGCAATGCTTCATCAGCACAGGTGCACAGGTGTCAGAGGGGGTATATAAGGGGCTTGAGGGCCAGGAAGAGGAGGGGCTTGGGGCGTGGTCCATGTCTCAAAATTTAATGTCCTAACTCCACGAGAAACCCCTAAAAGTAGACCACTGCACATCACCATCCCAACTCCAACTCCTTTCATAACAACAACAAATAAACCAATAAAAAGAGTTTTAATTCCAGAAGAATTATTCATAACTCGTCTGAGATCTCAACCAATCACAGCTCAGCAGTCTAACGCAGCTGCCAGCCCTGCTCTCAGCTCCAGACGCTCCGCCGGCAGCAATTCACTTTAATTGGAAATTGAAACTATTGAAGAAGGAACTCGTCTTATATTTAAAAAGGATGCTTCTGAAGGAATGTGTGTGTGTGTGTGTGTGTGTGTGTGTGAGAGAGAGAGAGAGAGATGCGTTTCATCAGTGTGTTTCGTCAGCTGTCTCTGTGGGCTGACACACTGTCAAAACACAAAGCAGCTCAGAGGAGCCAGTGATTTTAAACGGCTTTTAACAAACTCAACCCGAGAAACCTCCAAGAGAGCGAGTCTGTGTGTGTGTGTGTGTGTGTGTGTGTGTGTGTGTGTGTGGGAGAGAGAGAGAGTGGGAGAGAGAGAGTGTGTGTGTTTAATAGAATAAATAGTGAGTTTAACTGTAAAACAAAATGAGTTATACTGGAAATGAAAGGTAAAGACAGGGAGAGAGAGAGAGAGAGAGAGAGAGAGAGAGAGAGAGAGAATGAGCGAAAAAATAAAGATGGGGAGAAAGAAATAGAGAGAGAGAGACAGAACGAGCAAGAAAGAAAGTTGGGGAGAGAGAGAGAGAGAGAGAGAGAGAATGAGCAAGAAAGAAAGTTGGGGAGAGAGAGAGAATGAGAGAGAGAGCGATAAAAGAAAGATGGGTGAGAAAGAGAGAGAGAGAGAGAGAGAGAGAGAGCAAATAAGAAAGCTGGGGGAGAGTGAGAGAGAAAGAAAGAGAGAGAGAGAGAGAGAGAGAGAGAGAGAGAGAGAGAAAAGTTGGGGAGAGAGACAGAGAGAGAGAACGAGAGACAAAACGAGTGAGAAAGAAAGTTGGGGAGAGAGAGAGAGAGAGAGAGAGAGAGAGAGAGAGAGAGAGAGAGAGAGAACGAGCAAGAAAGAAAGTTGGGGAGAGAGAGAGAATGAGAGAGAGAGCGATAAAAGAAAGATGGGTGAGAAAGAGAGAGAGAGAGAGAGAGAGAGAGAGAGAGAGAGAGAGAGCAAAAAAGAAAGCTGGGGGAGAGTGAGAGAGAAAGAAAGAGAGAAAGAGAAAGAGAGAGAGAAAGAGAGAGAGAGAGAGAGAGAGAGAGAGAAAGATGGGGGAGAGAGAGAGAGAGAGAGAGAGAGAGAGAGAGAAAGATGGGGGAGAGAGAGAGAGAATGTACCAACTGTTAAACATGGTGGTGGTAGTATCATGACCTGGGGCTGTTACACTGAACTCAGTGGATGGGAAAATGAAAACTATGCGAGAGAGAGTGAGAGAGAGAGAGGGACTGTGGGAGTGGGAATCGGGACTGATTGTCAAAGCAGGATTCCTATTGGACAGTCCTCAGCTTTGGGCATAAGTTATCCGGCTAACTGAGAAACGGCTCCCGGCGTCAGCTCCACTCAGCTCAGCCCTGCTGAATGTGTAGCAGTCTGTCTGTCTGTGAGCACTGTAAAGCAGGAGCGACGTCTCCGCAGTGTGTGTGTGTGTGTGTGGACGGCCAGCAGCTGTGAGAGGACAGATTTCTGTCTGACAGGTTTTAATAATTTTGTCTTGTTTGAGGGGCTGTAAATAAGGGGCAGGAGGGAGAGCTGAGGGTAATGAGAGTGGGAAATGAAACCAGGATTATTTGTAAACACTGTAGATAGAACATAAACACACACACACACACACACACACACACACACACAGGAGAGGTCTACACAATTGTTATACACAAATACAAGTGGCGTTCTAGTGGTTATATGTGATGTACCTGTCTAAAACAGACACCAGTTTTATATTCACTTTATGACAAAAGTATTGAGACACCTGCGCATTACACCTACAGGAGCTTTTCTGACCCCCCCATTCTAAACCCATAGGCATTAATATGGAGCTGCCCCCCCTTTGCTCTGAGCTCTACCAGCAGCAGGTCTGGAGCTCTGCAGTTATTGGAGACTTTTCTGCACTCTGCTCTGAGCTCAGCACTCGGCCCTGACCCCGCTCTGTAACTTTACGTGGAAGAGCTGTGTTCCCTGGAATGATGACGGTGGTGCTCCATCCAGTACTTTTGGGATGAGGAGTTGGGGATGATGAGGTGGGGTGGTGATCACCATCCAACATCCGGACCTCTCTAACTAATGCTCTTGTTGCTGATTGCAATCAAATCCTCACAGCAATGCTCCTCCAAAATCTAGTAGAAAGCCTTCTTTCCTGGACAGTAGAGACACAGAGTACTCCAGTCTGTTTTTTTAATAGCCTTGATGTCAGAAGAAACAATGAATGAGCAGGTGTCCAAATACTTTTGTCCTGATAGTGTTTATATTGTGTGTGTTTTTGCATGGGTGTTTTAGTGTGTGTGTGTGTGTGTGTGTGTGTGTGTGTGTGTGTGTGTGTGTATCGTCAGTCCGTCAGCGTTCTGCAGTCTGGGCCGTTTGCCCGGCCTCACTCTCAGGAAAAAGGAAACTCTGCGCTCCTGCCATGACCTTTAATCCCGGATGTCTTTCCTGAACACTCAGTGCACACTTTCAAGCGTCTCCGGAGGTTAAAAGAGCGGAGGAGGAAGAATCACTCGTTTCTCTGATTTCCTTTCATCGCCCCTCAGCATCACTTCAAACTTTCTGAAAATCGACCCAGACACTTCCAAGAAGGCAGCATCCACCTCAGCACACACTTCACACACACTCACATCACAGGCTTTAACACAGCCATCACTTCACAGCAGCTACTATATCCTCTGCACAACACAGTCATGAGGTTTCTTCGGATTCCGTATTAGGCTACACCGGTAACACTGTACATTAGGGCCCGGATCGTATGACGGATTCTGAGTCGGATAATTTTCCGGATCAGTAAAAAAAAAAAAGACAAATATAACTAGAAATGTTCTCTAGAGATGGCTGTGCAGTATTTCCCACTTCCAGGCAGTTTCTAAGTTGTTGATAAATGGTTGCTATGGCATTCCAGGTGGTTTCTATGGTGTTTCTAGTTGGTTGCTATGTTGTTGCTAAGTGGTTGCTAAGTGGTTGCAATGGCATTGTACATGGTTGCTATGGTATTTCAGGTGGTCCCTATGGTGTTACAAATTGGTTGCTATGTTGTTGCTAAGTGATTCCTATTTTGTTGCTAATTGGTTGCTATATTGTTCCTAGGTGGTTGCAATGGCATAATGCATGATTGCTGTGGTGTCCCAGGTGGTCCCTATGGTGTCACTAATTGGTTGCAATGGCATCATGCATGGTTGCTGTGGTGTCCCAGGTGGTCCCTATGGTGTTCCTAATTGGTTGTAGGTCTTGCTAAGTTGTTGCTAGGTGGTTGCAATAGTGTTGTGATGTGGCTGGCATGGTATGATGCATGGTAGCTTTGGTGTTGCTAATTGGTTGCTATGGTATCTCAAGAGGTTGCTAGGGTGTTGCTACTTGGTTGCTATTGTATTCCAGATGGTTTCTATGGTGTAAAGTGTTCCTAGGTGGTTGCTATGGTATCACACATGGCTGCTACAGTTTGGATATAGTATTGTAGGTGGTCGTTATGCTGTTGTTAAGTGGTTGCTATGGTGTCTCAGGGGGCTGCTATGGTGTTAATACGTGGTTGCTAGGTGGTTGCTATTTCAGGTGGGCTCCTATAAATGTAGCACCGGGGAGGGTGATGTTGTTACCCACTACACTACACCAACCCAACCAACTTATGGACCCTATAGCAACCACTGGCTGTGGTCCTCCATGTCCTCCATGTATAGTGTGTGTATAGTAAATGTAGTGTGTGTATAATCTAAGCATAGTGAATGTATAGTGTATGTGTAGTGTATGTATAGTGTGTGTATGTTGTGTATAGTGTGTGTGTATAGTCTAAGTATAGTGAATGTAGTGTGGTGTGTGTATACTCTGTCTATAATCTGAGCATAGTGAATGTATAGTGTATGTGTAGTGTATGTACAGTGTGTGTGTACTGTATGTAGTGTGTGTATAGTCTAAGGACAGTGTATTTATAGAATATGTATATTGTATGTATAGGGTGTGTAGCGTGTATAGTGTATATATAGTCTAAGTATAGTGAATGTATAGTGTGTATATAATTTATGTAAAGTATATATATAATTTCTGTATAGTGTATGTATAGTTTATGGATCATGTGTGTATAATGTATGTATAGTGTGTATGTATATTGTTAATGGTGTGTGTATGTATTCTATATTTTTATTTTGTATATATTTGTGTTTTTACTATGGTGACTGAATATGAATAAGATTTTCACTTAACTTTTTATTGTTTTTTTATGTGTTCACATTTTTTTATGAAAGCAGGAAAATGCTTGTAGGAAATATTTACACAGTGGTTGAATACTTATAAATAATTTTATATTGAAAAAAAAAATCTGGGGGAATTTTTTTAACTTTAAAAGTCTTTTAAACTTTTTCTCACTATTTAAACTATTAAAATTTTATTTGCTGTGTTTATCAGTCTACAGTGTATGTGTGTGTGTGTGTGTGTGTGTGTATCCTGTGAAATCATTAGCTGTACAAGATTGGTAATTCTAATATCTGTAACATCATTATGAAACCCACAGCACGGCACAGCTGTGGGCCACAAACCTCGAGACCATTACAGGTAATGCAGAGGTAAGGCCGAGACCCGGACCAGTGTTATGGGGTACAGAGTGAGGCATTACAGTAATGTAATTACTTCGTCTAGTCGTAAACAATCAGCAGCTGATTCAGAGCCAAATGCAGTCCAGTGCAGGCACTCACGGATCTGTATGGGCAGCCAAAACCAGCCCAGCGGTCCCACTCTGACGCTGGCCCAGGGACGATCTCTGGGACACATGTAATCCATTACCTCTGGAAAGGAAAGCAACCAGCCTAGCAACCACTTGGGACACCACAGCAACCACCTGGGACATCATAGCAAGTACCTAACAACACTCTAGCACCACTATAGCAACCATCCAGCAACATCATAGAAACAACCTAGCAACACCTTGGGCCACATTTGGTCCACATGTAATCTACCATTAGAAATGATAGTATCCAACCTAGCAACCACTTGGGACACCATAGCAGCTACCTAGCAACATCCTTGCAACCTGGGACATCATAGCAAGTACCTGACAACACTCTAGCACCACCATAGCAACCATCCAGCAACAATGTAGCAACACTCTGGGCCACATTTGGTCCACATGTAATTTAACATTAGAAATGACAGTAAAAAGCCTGGCAACCACTTGAGACACCATAGCTACTACCTAGCGACATTATAGCAACCACTTGGGACATCATAGCAAGTACCTATTTTACGTAAAAATAGGGTGTCCGTGGCCCCCTCAGCACTCCAGCTTATAGCAAAATGTCCTGGAAAAGTCCTGCAAAATGGTAATTTATGGTAATTTCTATGTAAATAAAGCTACAAAAAACTAAAACAAACATAATTAACAATCCTGAAATCTGGGGAGGGGGATCTACTCACATTTTACAAAACATCCCGAAAAATAATAATAAATAAATAAATAAATAAATAAATAAATAAATAAATAATGGGTGTCCGTGGCCCCCTCAGCACTCCGGCTTCTAGCAAAATGTCCTGGAAAAGTCCTGCAAAATGGTAATTTATGGTAATTTCTATGCCAATCAAGCTACAAAAAACTAAAACAAACATAATTAACAATCCTAAAAAACACGGAGGAGGCTCTAGCCATATTTTGCAAAACATCATAAAAAATTAATAAATAAATAAATAAACAATAGGGTGTCCGTGGCCCCCTCAGCACTTCGGCTTCTAACAAAATGTCCTGGAAAAGTCCTGCAAAATGGTAATTTATGGTAATTCTATGCAAATAAAGCTACAAAAAACTAAAACAAACATAATTAACAGTCCTGAAATCTGGGGAGGGGGCTCTAGCCACATTTTGCAAAACATCCCGAAAAATGAATAAATAAATCAATAAATAAATAATGGGTGTCCGTGGCCCCCTCTTGCAAAATGTCCTGGAAAAGTCCTGCAAAATGGTAATTTATGGTAATTATATGCTAATAAAGCTACAGAAACTACAACAAACAGAACGAACAATCCTGAAACCTGGGGTGGCTGCAAACACCCTTCTCCCCCTTTCTCTCCCCCCCAGGCACCCCCGGCTCCTGGCATCCGTGAAAGCAGACATACGCAATACAGCCCCAAAACGCTGCCAGGGATCCATTTCAGCAGTTGGAGACAGAGCGCGTCTCCCCTCAGCTCCACTCTGACACTGTTCCAGATCCGGGCTTCTTCCCCAGCACTGTGACAGCTGGGATTTGTCGAGACTTAATGGGCAAACTAATTCATGGGAAGCAATATTAGCACTTCCTTATTCTTTCTGCAGAATGAGCGGCGGAGTGCGATTCATCGGTCACATTCGGAACAGTGGGCCTAATCGTTTCTAATGCTCTAATTATGACAGTGGAAGAGTCTCAGTGTTAAAGAGACGGCTATCAATAACAGGCCTCGCTTACACAGAAAGGAATTTGCCAGGCTGCCTTTTTAATGAAGCCCAGTTAAACCCGGCCTTATTTGGGTCTTATTATGATAATGGGGGGATGAGTTCGGGCGGGTGTAAGGGGGCCACGGAGGAGAGAGAACTTTTTTTTTAAATTAAAAAAAGGAAAATTTTCCAATTAATTTTTAGAGCATTAGCATTGTGTATTTTGGAGAAGGGAGGGAAACAAGTGCGACCAATCCTTTTGACTCCGTGGCTGATTTCGCTCGGAGCGCCGCGGCTGTTCAAACTTGAGAAGGCTCTCTTTCTTTATTGGGTTCATCTCGGGCTCGCACGGTTATTTGCGAGCAAAGCGGACGCCTCCGGTTAGCCAGTCTGGATTGGCTGGCCTTCTGTAAAGCTCCCATACAAACAGCGGTAATTTAAGCAGGGTGGAATTAATGTCCCCAGGCTAAAGCATCGCAGCTTATGCATGTAAGTCCTCAGCAAACGACTGAGCCGCCCTCGAAATTACACTCGGCCTGGTCAGAGTTCTACGGATCCGATATATATACGCGCCCTTGCCATCCAGATGCTAATTAATAACCGAACTCAGAAGGAGCAGATCGGGAAAGCCTCGGGGTTGTAACACGTGCAGAATGTGTGAGCGGTAATTGAATACGGGGGGATGGAGGAGGTACGGGGCTGTATTTAGGCCTTAAGGCTGGATTTAGGCCTAAAAAAGTAACAGATGTGGGCGTGTCCCTTACTGGAAAACTGCATTTCTATTCATTAAATAGCAATTTACAAATGACAAAAGTATTGGGACACCTGCTCGTTTCTTCTGCTTTTGTTGGAGTAACTGTCTCTACTGTCCAGGGATCACCACCCCACCTCATCCTCACCTCATCAACTCCCCAACTTATCCCACAGGCATTGGATTGGATTGCAACACAGTCCTTCCAGTCCTTGTAAGGATTTGATTGGCTTCGGCGAAAAGAGCGTTAGCGAGGTCAGGATGTTGGGCGATCACCACCCTACCTCATCCCAAAAGTATTGGATGGAGCTCCAACCATCATTCCAGAGAACACAGCTCTTCCACTGCTCTACAGCTCAATGCTGGGGGGCTGTACACCCCCCTCTATAGCCCACGCCTGGCATTATTAGGCAGCATGGTGCCAGTAGGTTCATGTTGGTTGATCTGCTCCAGGTAGTCCTATTCTATTGGCAGTACTTCTCTACAGGGACTCGACCATATGGAGGTGTACATCCTACCAACTCCTTTTTATCGCCCTATTATTCGGAATGGAGCTCATCCCGGATTCTACCACTTCCAACCGGATCCGTCGCAACTCGCAAAGCAAAGCAAACATCATCTATTATTCATAACTGTTAAAATGATCAAATGATTCCTTTCAAATCATATCAAAATATGCATTTAATAAAAAATACATAACAATAGCGAACAAACTCTTAGAGTCAGGATTGACTCTGAGCTGCATCTGCATTGATGAAAACTGCTGTAGAAATTAAAGTATTATTATGAATATTATTTATATCACTGCATCAGGGCGTGCGTAAACAACGCTGCTGATCAAATCTACTGTATCTGATTCATGTGGAATTATGGAAATAAGGGTCATTTAAAATCAATATGAAAAAACATATTATTGAAGATACTATTATTAAATATTAATTAATTATTTCATTAATTAACATGTAATATATACTGCAATTTTTGCACATTCTGCACTTCATACATCCAACTTCACACCACACCTCATCCTATACCTCTATCTCTTTCTATAATCCCCTTTTTTATGTCCAAATAACTACATGGACAAAAGTATTGGGACGCCTGCTCATTCATTGCTTTTGTTTCTAAAATCAAGGCTGTTACTCCAGTAACTGGAATCTCTACTGTTCAGGGAAGAAGAAGAAGAAGAAGAAGAAGAAGAAGAAGAAGAAGAAAAAGGCTTTCTACTCATTTCTGGAGGAGCATTGCTGTGAGGATTTGATTGCATTCAGCGACAAGAGCGCATGTGAGGTCAGTTTTATCCCAGAAGTATTAAATGGAGCGCCACCACCCATCATTCCAGAGAGAGCACAGTTCTTCCACTGCTCCACAGCTCAATGTTGCTGGGGGGGGGGTTATACCCCTCTATAGCCCCACGCCTGGCATTATTAGGCAGCATGGTGCTGTTAGAGGCAGTGTGAGCAGTTAGAGCGCCGGGCTATTGATAACAGGGTTGTGGGTTCGATTCCCGGGCTCGGCAAGCTGCCACTGTTGGGCCCTTGAGCAAGGCCCTTTTACCCCCTCTGCTCCCCGGGCGCTGGAGTTGGCTGCCCATCGCTCTGGGTGTGTGTGTATTCACTGCCCCTAGTTCACTAGCGTGTGTGTGTGTGTTTACTACCACAGATGGGTTAAATGCGGAGGACACATTTCGCTGTACAGAGTACAGTAACAAATACGTGCACCTTTTTTATGTACTGCAGAGAGACCTATTCTATTGGCAGTGCTTCTCTAGATGATTTGCTGAGTAAAATCTGGCCTTGCAGCTGGTTAGGGGCTGAGGTTCTGCTCTCTAAGTCGTCTTTGGCCGTTCTTGTACATCTTGTACTTGGAGGGGAAAAAAAGACTATAAACGGGAGGATTTGGAGCCAAGGTACGCTTAGGTCAGCGGGAAGTGGGTGGAGTGTGTGTTTGTTTATCAAAGCCAATGAGCTGAGATGACTGACACGTTTAGCATAAGAACTGACAGAGAGTGGGTGCATATACTGTACTTCACTGTAGCGTATGAATCCACCCATGTTAACTTGTGTTTAGTGTAAATATGGAAGATCGAGAGAGAGAGAGAGAGAGAGAGAGAGAGAGAGAGCAAATACGAGTCAGGCCATGCATAAATACTCATGAGGCCTTGCTCCGCAGGGCTAGGGGCCGTAAGGGTGTGTGTATGTGTGTGTTATCAAATCAGGAAGGTTTTGCTTCCTCCCAGATAATTCCTGGAAGCAAACGAAGGCTCACACAAAGCCAGGAAGAACGAGTGTGACGGAGGGAGAGAACGAGGGATCGGCCAGTCGGCCCACAGCGCTGATACACAGGTCAGAGTCATGGTCAGTGCACTGTCCCTGAAGCAGGTTTACACACACATATATACACAGACACACACATACACACATAGACACACACATAGACACACAGACACACACACACACACACAGAGACACACAGACACACATACAAACACAGACACACACATATACACACAGACACACACAAATACACATACACACATATACACACACATATATACACAGACACACACATACACACACATATACACACATACACACACAGACACACATACACACACATATACACACACATACACACACATACACACACACACATATACACACAGACACACACATATACACACAAACACACATACACACACACATATACACACACACACATACACACACAGACACTCATACACACACATACACACACATACACACACAGACACACATATACACAAATGCACACACATACACATACACACACAGACACACACAGACACACACAGACAGTAGATACTGAATTGGGAATTCATAGTGGATACTGAACCATTTTTAGTACATACTGAATGAATCACAGTAGATACTAAACAATTTATCCTGCATATTACATAAGTAATAGTAAATCCTGAAAAAATCATATTGCATCATGATTAATAGACACTGAAAAACATGTAGTGCATCCTGAAAAATTCAGAGTAGATATTAAATAATTCATAGCAGATACTGAGTGAATCATAGGAGACACTAAATGATACATTGTACTTACTGAAAAATTCATAGTAGTTACTAAACAATTCACAGTGGATACTAATTAATTCATAATAGATACTGAATGAATCATGGTGGATACTGAATAATTCATACTGGATACTGAATCATTCATAGAAGATACTAAACAATTCATAGTGGATACTAATTATTTCATAATAAATACTAA
Organism: Salminus brasiliensis; assembly: GCF_030463535.1. Taxonomy (NCBI): domain Eukaryota; kingdom Metazoa; phylum Chordata; class Actinopteri; order Characiformes; family Bryconidae; genus Salminus; species Salminus brasiliensis. The sequence goes on from NC_132897.1 coordinate 3,272,285, forward strand.
ATGAATCAGTGGATCCTGAATAATTCATAGTGGATACTGAATAATTCATAGTGGATGCAAATTATTTCATAATAAATACTGAATGAATCATAGTGGATACTGAATGAATCATAGTAGATACTGAATAATTCATAGTGGATACTAATTATTTCATAATAAATACTGAATGAATCATAGTGGATACTGAATAATTCATAGTGGATACTAATTATTTCATAATAAATACTGAATAAATTGAGTGGATACTGAATAATTCATACTGGATACTGAATAATTCATAGTGGATACTAATTATTTCATTATAAATACTGAATGAATCATAGTGGATACTGAATAATTCATAGTGGATACTGAATAAATCATTGTATGCAGTATATTTTGTAGTATATTCTCTGTGTGGAGGTGGTAAACATTTTAACTTACTACATATTTCTGTAAAATCTATAAACATATAAACACACACACACACACACACACACACACACACACTACTACTACCAAAGACACACACAGGTCAACTCTTACACTGCTTGTTTTTTTAGAGGGTGTTGAAGCCTTTCAGTTCCAAAGTACACCCTCAAGTGGACAGATTCCCTGCTAGGGTAGTGATTTCTAGCCTTAGATCTCAACACACACACACACACACACACACACACACACACACACACACACATAGAAGACATAGAAGACATCTTCTATTAACACACGCACACACTTCCTCTGACTGCAACAAGACACTGCTATTTGTTCCATCTCCTTCTCAAGGCCAAAGCGCTCACAGCCCCAAAGACCACGATGCCTGTAGTATCATACAGTATTGATACTGGATCAATACCATCCACTGTCCGAACCCAGCAACAGCAGCCGCGCAGTGCTTTTACACCAGCAGGGGCACACTCACCAAATACGACTTCACACACACATATATACACAGACACACACATACACACACACATATACACACAGACACACACATACACACACAGACACACATACACACACATATACACACACATATCCAGATACACAGGTCAGAGTCATGGTCAGCGCGCTGTCCCTGAAGCAGGTTTACACACACATATATACACAAACACACACATACACACACAGACACACACATACACACATAGACACACACATACACACACAGACACACATACAAACACAGACACACA
>NC_132897.1:3280959-3378459 GCF_030463535.1 Salminus brasiliensis
CGCATTAGCAGCACAAAAGGAAAAGTGGCGCTCCGCTCCGGCATGAAAAGCCAATCACAGCTTAGGAAGCAGCTACTGGAGAGAGAGCGAGCGAGCGAGAAAGAGAGAGAGAGACTTGTAAAAAAGGACAATGCAGACAGATTAAGGAAAAAGAAGGGAGGATAGATAAAGAGTAAGAAGAAGTAGAGGAAGAGGACACTGTGAGCGAGAGAGAGAGAGAGTATAGGGGACAGATAATGTAAGAGAGAGAGATAATGTAAAGGAGACAGAGAGAACAATATCATAGGACGAGAGACAATGTAAAGGGGACAGAGAGAACAATATCATAGGGCGAGAGACAATGTAAAGGAGACAGATAATGTAAGAGAGAGAGATAATGTAAAGGAGACAGAGAGAACAATATCATAGGGCGAGAGACAATGTAAAGGAGACAGAGAGAACAATATCATAGTGCGAGAGACAATGTAAAGGGGACAGATAATGTAAGAGAGAGAGATAATGTAAAGGAGACAGAGAGAACAATATCATAGGATGAGAGACAATGTAAAGGGGACAGAGAGAACAATATCATAGGGCGAGAGACAATGTAAAGGAGACAGATAATGTAAGAGAGAGAGATAATGTAAAGGAGACAGAGAGAACAATATCATAGGGCGAGAGACAATGTAAAGGAGACAGATAATGTAAGAGAGAGAGATAATGTAAAGAAGACAGAGAGAACAATATCATAGGGCGAGAGACAATGTAAAGGGGACAGATAATGTAAGAGAGAGAGAGATAATGTAAAGGAGACAGAGAGAACAATATCATAGGGCGAGAGACAATGTAAAGGAGACAGAGAGAACAATATCATAGGGCGAGAGACAATGTAAAGGGGACAGATAATGTAAGAGAGAGAGAGATAATGTAAAGGAGACAGAGAGAACAATATCATAGGGCGAGAGACAATGTAAAGGGGACAGATAATGTAAGAGAGAGAGAGATAATGTAAAGGAGACAGAGAGAACAATATCATAGGGCGAGAGACAATGTAAAGGGGACAGATAATGTAAGAGAGATAGAGACAATGTAAAGGAGACAGATAATGTAAAAGAGAGAGAGAGAGAGAGAGAGATAATGTAAAAGAGACAGAGTTTCCACTGCATCCAGTTTAACGATGTTCAACTCCAGCTGAAAAACTCCGCCCATCACGTGCCATTTTTAACAAAGTGACCAATAAACTGAGAGTTAATCTGAACCTGCAGGGCTAAACGCTGAGCGGCCGTTATGAGGGTCTATCGTTCATTCACAATGTCTACCTCAGCTGCAGTTAGACAGGTGCGCCACCCAGGAATCCCCTAAATGCGGTGGTGGTATTGTGGTGGGCGGGGACAGCCCTCTGTATTTTTGCATTGTGGCTTATGCAGCAAAGCCTGACCCACATACGAGTCGATTATCCACTCAGCTCATTCACAAACGCCCGGGACCGAGGTGCGGCGGAACGCCGGAGCTTAGCGCTTAGCCCTCTTGAACTTGTCGAGTTGAACAGCTGAGTGTTTGTATTTTTGCAGCGGTGCTTCAATTACGCTGTTTGATGTCGCAATTATGTCAATGAGACGACCAGGCTGCCATCGGAGTGCTGTAAAAGAGGCGGCATGTGCAAGTCTCTCGCTCGCTCTCTCTCTCTCTCTTCTGTAACAGCCTGTAATAACTGCATGTGCACATCCATATGGATGCAAGCAAATGCAATCAGGACCCCCCCTCCTCTCCGTCCATCCGTCCATCCGTCTCTCCCTTCTTTCTTTCTCCTAGTCCTGCTGGTGTCGTCTCTCTTCATCTGACAGGCCGTGTCTGCAGGGCAATGCTCAGTGTACTTACCTCTCCCTCTCTCTCTATCTCTCTCTCGCTCACTCACTCACTCACTCTCTGCTTCTGAGCAATTTACTTCTGATCACTCTTTTAGTGAAGTCTGTATGGAAAGTGTGTGTGTGTGTGGGGGGGGGGATTTATACAGCACCAGTAGGTCCTGTAAATTCACTCTAAATATCTAATATTTTGGCATGATTAAATAATAACAACCCCACAATTAACAGCAATATCTGCAATAAGCTTGATTAATAGATGTCATTTTTAAGGGCCGCTGTGGGAGCTCACTGACTGGCGATGTCAAAACTATGCAAAAACTAAACAGAGAACATCTCTAAGAGCATGAGGAAGAACCACTGAGAAGAACCAAGACCCAAACGGAGAACCTCTTTAGGAGCATGAGGAAGAACCACTGAGAAGAACTAAGACCCAAACGGAGAACCTCTTTAGGAGCATGAGGAAGAACCACTGAGAAGAACTAAGACCCAAAATTCCTTTAATCTCCAGCTTTTTCACCCTTCACTCGTTCTTCTTCTGCTCCTTCCTCTGCAGATCAAGCCCTCAATCACTTCTCTATCGCTGTATTCTGCTATCTCTCTCTCTCTCTCTCTCTCTCTCTCTCTCAATTTCACTCACTGGCCACTTTATTAGAAACACATACCTTTGCAATTTTACTCACTGGCCACTTTATTAGAAACACCTACCATTGCAATTTTACTCACAGGCCACTTTATTAGAAACACCTACCCTTCATTTTTACTCACTGGCCACTTTATTAGAAACGTCTACCTTTGTGCTTTTTCTCACTGGCCACTTTATTAGAAACACCTACCATTGCGCTTTTACTGACTGGCCACTTTATTAGAAACACCTACCCTTCATTTTTACTCACTGGCCACTTTATTAGAAACGTCTACCTTTGTGCTTTTTCTCACTGGCCACTTTATTAGAAACACCTACCATTGCAATTTTACTCACAGGCCACTTTATTAGAAACACCTACCCTTCATTTTTACTCACTGGCCACTTTATTAGAAATGTCTACCTTTGTGCTTTTACTCACTGGCCACTTTATTAGAAACACCTACCCTTGCAATTTTACTCACAGGCCACTTTATTAGAAACATCTACCTTTGCAATTTTACTCACTGGCCACTTTATTAGAAACACCTACCATTGCAATTTTACTCACTGGCCACTTTATTAGAAACACCTACCTTGAATGTCAACTCACTGGCCACTTTATTAGAAACGTCTACTTTTGTGCTTTTACTCACTGGCCACTTTATTAGAAACGTCTACCTTTGTGCTTTTACTCACTGGCCACTTTATTAGAAACACCTACCTTGAATGTCAACTCACTGGCCACTTTATTAGAAACACCTACCCTTGCAATTTCACTCACAGGCCACTTTATTAGAAACGTCTACCTTTGCGCTTTTACTGACTGGCCACTTTATTAGAAACACCTACCTTGAATGTCAACTCACTGGCCACTTTATTAGAAACACCTACCCTTGCAATTTTACTCACTGGCCACTTTATTAGAAACGTCTACCTTTGTGCTTTTTCTCACTGGCCACTTTATTAGAAACACCTACCATTGCAATTTTACTCACTGGCCACTTTATTAGAAACACCTACCATTGCAATTTTACTCACTGGCCACTTTATTAGAAACACATAACTTTGCAATTTTACTCACTGGCCACTTTATTAGAAACGTCTACCTTTGTGCTATTTCTCACTGGCCACTTTATTAAAAACGTCTACCTTTGTGCTTTTACTCACTGGCCACTTTATTAGAAACACCTACCTTGAATGTCAACTCACTGGCCACTTTATTAGAAACACCTACCCTTGCAATTTTACTCACAGGCCACTTTATTAGAAACGTCTACCTTTGCGCTTTTACTGACTGGCCACTTTATTAGAAACACCTACCCTTGCAATTTTACTCACAGGCCACTTTATTAGAAACGTCTACCTTTGCACTTTCACTGACTGGCCACTTTATTAGAAACACCTACCTTTGCAATTTTGCTCACTGGCCACTTTCTGCACTCTGCTCTGAGCTCAGCACTCGGCCCTGACCCCGCTCTGTAATAATACTACTCACAGCTGATGGAGGAAATTTCACCAGCTGACTTCTTGTTGATGTAGCGGTGTCTCCGATTACCTCCAGAACCACGCTGGAGTTCAGTGAGCTCTTCAGAACCTCCCGTTCTTTCACTAATGTGTAGAAGAAAGGCTGACTGCAGGACTAGGTGCAACTGGGACTGAATGAAGCACCTGAATTCAGTGATTAAGAGGTGTGTCCCAATACTTCTGTCCCCAGAGCGTAGGTGTGAAGGCGCCTGAAAAGCTGGGACTAATCGAATCGTGCCGTTCATTCTGAACAATGTATTTGCATTCCTACGACCTGTAGACCAGCAAGACGGAGCTACAAAGTAGGGGTTTCTAATAAAGCGGCCGGTGAGTGCATATGTGAGTAGATGTAAGGTGGTGTGTGGGCTGCAGATTGCAGGGCAGAGTAATAACAGTGTCAAAAGGCTGGCAAAATACTTCTGCTGGACCAGGGAGGCTGAATATGTGGTGAAAACGATGCTCATTCTCTCCATAAATCAGCCAAATAATAACAACTGTCTCCCACGCGTTGTCTCCTACGCACTGCGGCATATTGGCTGTAAATCAGCAGTATTGATTATAACGGCCCCATTGACCCCATTCTGCTGGATGGATTACCTGTTATGTCGCACTTTAGTAAGACCTTTAAAAAAGATTAAGATCGTATCACTTCTGCTTTTGTCCAGATTCCAATACGTGCTAAGTGTGTGTGTGTGTGTGTGTGTGTGTGGTGATTGACAGAGAAAAACCCATCTGCCGGTAGAGCTTTATCTACAGGACCATCAGGGGCAGCTAAAGCCTCCACCCTTTAAACATCTACACCAACGGAAAAAGACATTTACTACAGCAAACTAATCTCTGGAAAAGGCTGTGCAATGGACTCACACACACACACACACACACACACACACACACACACACACACACACACACACACAACCTTTGTCTATATTCCAATCTCACAGTTCTCCAAACTAAATATCCATCAACTGGCCATTTTATTAGAATGCCTACCTTCTACTTTCACTCACTGGCCACTTTATTAGAAACGCAGGCCATTGCGCTTCCACTCACTGGCAACTTTATTAGAAACACCTACCTTTGTACTTACACTCACTGGCCACTTTATTAGAAACACCTACCTTTGTACTTACACTCACTGGCCACTTTATTAGAAACAGCTACCTTTGCGCTGTTACTTACTGGCCACTTTATAAGAAACACCTACCTCAGTACTTTCACTCACTGGCCACTTTATTAGAAACACCTACCTTTGTACTTTCACTCACTGGCCACTTTATTAGAAACACCTACCTTTGTACTTACACTCACTGGCCACTTTATTAGAAACAGCTACCTTTGTACTTTCACTCACTGGCCACTTTATTAGAAACACCTACCTTTGTACTTACACTCACTGGCCACTTTATTAGGAACAGCTACCTTTGCGCTTTAACTTACTGGCCACTTTATAAGAAACACCTACCTCAGTACTTTCACTCACTGGCCACTTTATTAAAAAAACACATACCCTTGCAATTTTACTAACTGGCCACTTTATTAGAAACACCTTCCTTGAATGTCAACTCACTGGCCACTTTATTGGAAACCTGACCTTGTGGTTCTTCTCACTGGTCACATTATTAGAAACACCTACCTTTGTACTTACACTCACTGGCCACTTTATTAGAAACATCTACCTTTGTACTTTCAGTCACTGGCCACTTTATTAGAAAAAGCTGCCTTTGCACTTTTACTTACTGGCCACTTTATAAGAAACACCTACCTCAGTACTTTCACTCACTGGCCACTTTATTAGAAACACCTACCTTTACGCTTTTACTCACTGGCCACTTTATTAGAAACATCTACCTTTGCGCTTTTACTGACTGGCCACTTTATTAGAAACACCTACCTCAGTACTTTCACTCACTGGCCACTTTATTAGAAACATCTACCTTTGTGCTTTTACTCATTGGCCACTTTATTAGAAACACTCACCTTTGTACTTACACTTACTGGCCACTTTATTAGAAACGTCTACCTTTGTGCTTTTACTCACTGGCCACTTTATTAGATACACCTACCTTTGCGCTTCCTCTCACTGGCCACTTTTTAAAACCCCTACCTTGAATGTCAACTCACTGGTCACTTTATTAGATACACCTACCATTGCGCTTTCATTCACTGGCGACTGTATTATCAACCCCTACCTTAGTGCTTCCACTTAACTGGCCAGTTTATTAGAAACGTCTACCTTTGTACTTCCACTGACCATCTTATGAGCTCTACAAACCTTAAAGCTAGCTAGGCTGAGAGGGGGTCCAGCTCCCAAGAACATCTACTTAGGGGCAGCTTTTTGGTCAGAAACTGACCACTGATAAAGGTCTAGAAGATGAGGAGCTGTGCATCAGCTACATGCTCTAGCTGTAGACCAGCAAGGTGGAGCCACAACCACAACACAGCGTAGACGTATAGCAGGAAGCTGTTAGTCTTTATTGTGGTAGCGGTACAGAGGGCTTAACTGTATGTTCCAGTGGGCGAGTCTCTTTTATAAACTGTGGGTCAGACTGCTCTCCATATATCTATCTTTAGAAAGGTCTAAACGCTGTTTATGGAGAACATGCTGGGTCTGTAAACCAACCAGAACTAAGCTTAGTTTAACAAATCAAAGGGAGGCGATTTTTCTAATAGGGGCTTTCTAAAGCCAATTGTTGTCTTCGTCATTTTAAACTCTACGGCAGCCACAGGGAACAGCTTATGTCCTTATTAAATAAGCAATAATAACCATGTCTGTCACTAAATTAAGAATTCTACCCCCAAATATCCAAGAGAGATCTCAGCCCAAGTCCCAAATGGCTCTTTGCTAGATGTACAGTGAGCTGTTTTGGTACTGAAGCCTCTATTTTCATGACCTTTTTAGAGTGCTTTGCAGGGAGTAGTTAGCCATCTGAGTAGCAGCAAAAGTCATTGCGGAGATAAACTGCTCAGACAAAATCAGATATGTAGCGGATCTAGGACCACAAATGAAAGTGACTCAGGTCTGGTTGGAAAAAATCTGATTTGCGTGTACATACAGCCCTGAATAACGTCAGATCTGAGTCACGTTACAACAAAATCAGATTTGTGTGTCCATACCGCTCGTAGAAATATCAGATCTGGGTCACATTACAACATAATCAGATTTGCATGTCTACACAGGTCTGATAACATCAGATCCGGATCACATTACAACACAAATTAGATATATGTGTCCACACAGCTCTGAAAACATCAGATCTGGATCACATTACAACAAAATCATATTTGTACATCCACACAGCTCTGAGAACATCAGATCTGGATCACAATGCAACAAAACATCAGATTTATGCATCCATAAAACCATGAAAAAACGATCTGAGTCACATTACAACAAAATCAGATTTGCGTGTCTACACAGCTCTGAAAACATCAGATCTGGATCACATTACAACAGAATCAGATTTGCATGTCTACACAGGTCTGATAACATCAGATCCGGATCACATTACAACACAAATTAGATATATGTGTCTACACAGTTCTGAAAACATTAGATCTGGATCACATTACAACACAAATTAGATTTGTGTCTACACAGCTCGTAGAAACATCAGATCTGGGTAGTATTAAAACAAAACATCAGATTTGTACATCCACCAGGCTCTGAGAACATCAGATCTGCAACACACTGGATCACACCAAATTTATGCATCCTTATAGCCGTGAATAACATCAGATCTGGATCACATTTCAACAAAACCAGATTTGTGTGTCTACACAGGTCTGATAACATCAGATCCGGATCACATTACAACACAAATTAGATATATGTGTCTACACAACATCAGATCTGAGTCACGTTACAACAAAAGATCAGATTTGCACCATTTCAAGCTGGCACTGTGAACACAGTGGTGTTTATGTGCGCCCCCAACAAAGTTTGACTTGGTTTAGAAGAGTGGGTCAGACTATTATTCCGTTCATTAGCCATTTCCATACTGATAGCCTGGAATGGATTGTACCAAACATTGTTTTTTCTAAAAAATCTGATTCATATTTTTTGTTAACAATGGTCCAATCCATTTGACTGTCTCTTCTAATTCAGAGTATACATCCCAATGATCTAGGGTGCGCTGGTATTTGGTATAACCGTCTCAACAAAGCTGTGTATGTGAATACGAATAGGTAAAGATATTATCTACATAGGGCTGAGACTCTGGACAACAAGGAAATCCAATCTGGCAGTACATTAGACATCAGAACAGGGTGTACACTGTACTTCACCAAGGGTTCAGCAAAGATTCCACAGTTTGTAGCTCCTTCTTCCAGGCATCAATAGTTCTTTTTAGTTTCTTAAGTTTCAGGGGCATTCCTGCTCTGAACACTCATCCATTTTTAATGCTGACCACAAGCCTCAACCCTATCCCAACTTTAGCAGCATAGAACTACGATATTTACTGAATTACCTCCACAATCCTGCACTAGAAGATCCACAGACTGTTCTGTGCTGTTTTAGCAGAAGCCTGTACTAAACCCTGAAAGGCAAATTGATTGTCCAAGTTGAGCAAGTGCTGACTGATGTCCCTGTATTATGTAAAGTAATGTATTTCATAATTGTGCCGCAGCGGTAATGAATTTTAATCATATTTTAGTCTCAATTTCCAGACATCTGTATGGCCTGAAGAAATGAAGCTATCAGCCAGCTCATTAAAGTGAAGCAGGAGGAAGGCTTCTTGGAAAATGTCCGATTCCCAGCAATGTTTGATTTTCAATTAAGTGAGCAAAAAAATTGGTTTCCAATCCTCTACATTGTGCCTTAGCTCTCAGCTCCAGGTTGTTCCTCGGTATGAAGAGCAGGTTTTCCCCAAATCACGATCTGACACTTTTCCAAGAGATAAGATTTGTGCATCCACACAGCTCTGAAAACATTAGATCTGGATCATATTATAAAAAGAGATCAGATTTGTGCGTCCATACAGCTCTAAAAACGTCAGATCTGGATCATATTATAAAAAGAGATCAGATTTGTGCGTCCAAGCGGACCTGAAAACATCAGATCTGGATCATGTTATAAAAAGAGATCAGATTTGTGCGTCCACACGGCCCTGAAAACATCAGATCTGGATCACGTTATAAAAAGAGATCAGATTTGTGTATCCACACAGCTCCGAAAACATCAGATCTGGATCACGTTATAAAAAGAGATCAGATTTGTGTATCCACACAGCCCTGAAAACGTCAGATCTGGATCATGTTATAACAAGAGATCAGATTTGTGTATCCACACAGCCCTGAAAACATCAGATCTGCATCACATTATAAAAAGATATCAGATTTGTGCATCCACATAGCTCTAAACAGTCAGATTGTGATAGGGTCCATGGTGTGTGTGTGTGTGTGTGTGTGTGTGTATGTGTGTGTGTGCGTTTTCTGGTACCGCAAGTGACCTCACTGCTCATCATCAGCTCAGGCATCCAAAACAAACACACACACACACACACATAAATAAATAAAACAGAAAGATAGAAAGACATCAGTCCTAAAGTAAACTGTTCAAACCGTGAGACACATCTGGATGAACCAGTGGTCTCCAACCCTCTTCCCAACTCCACCCCAAATCTAACTAACTAACACACACCCCACCCATATAAAAAGATATCAGATTTGTGCATCCACATAGCTCTAAAAACGTCAGATCTAGATCACGTTATAACAAGAGATCAGATCTTCCTTTCCAGGCTATTGTATCGAAGTTCTCTTGGCCCAACATTTTCATATTACAGTATTTAGCATAGTGCCACTAGCCAATTTAGCACAAAACCCACAACCCCGTCAGATCCCCCCCAGAACAGTTGTTTCGAATGATGAATGTCGCTCAGAAACCTGACTCCATCAGTCATTAAAACAGGCAACACTTAGACTGTTGTGCCACCTGGGAGCCCTGATCAACCAGCCTGTTTTACTGCATGCCAAGCCTTACTGTGCTTTTCTAGCCATTCCCAACACACATGCCACGTCTTTGTTGTTTTCTGTTTGGTTTAGATCGGACATCGCCCCCTAGTGCACACATTCGTAGACGTAGACGAAGCGTGATTAGGCCTTCAGCCTCAGTTTTAAGTGTGTTTTCCATTCATGCATGGCCTGACCTCATGGTTATTAGTCTCTCCTCAGTTTTACATTGACAATGTACCCCGTCTTGCCAGCATTGTGAGAGTCAAGGCAGCTGGGACTTCTTCAGACTAATAATCTTGTTTATAGGGTTATAAGGTTAGGCAAATTGCACTTTCACAGCGCTCTGTTTTCCACAAACATTGAGCTTTTCCTGTGGGACCATGCAGCGCTGACTGCTGATGCACTGTGTAAACAGTCAGATTGTGATAGGGTCCATGGTTTGTGTGTGTGTGTGTGTATGTGTGTGTGTGCGTTTTCTGGTCCCGCAAGTGACCTCACTGCTCATCATCAGCTCAGGCATCCAAAACAAACACACACACACATAAATAAATGGAAAAGGCAGAAAGATAGAAAGACATCAGTCCTAAAGTAAACTGTTCAAACCGTGAGACAAATCGGATGAACCAGTGGTCTCCAACCCTCTTCCCAACTCCTCCCCAAATCTAACTAACACACACCCCACCCATATGGATACCAACCAGAAGGGGGCTAAACATGTGTTTCATTTGAGTTGTACACTGCCTATGGTGCCTAGATGGGACCCATGTGAGATTAAGGTGGGCTGTAAGGATGGGGTCCACCTGGAAAGCCCAACTGGGTCCCAATAAAAACACACGTACAAACCCACTCAAAGCCCCCTAGCCCTGGGTCCACCCATGTGAGCCCCACATAAGCGTGTTGGCTGGGTATTCAGACTATCAAGGTCTTCTGAAGACAGTAAAGTAGTTTGCAGACTCTGTGGTAGGGTACGCTATATGGACAAAAGTATTGGGACACACCTCTTTTGCACTGAATTCAGGTGTTTTTATTCAGTCCTATTGTATAAACCACAGGTGTCCCTAGTCCCTGCTGAGCTGAGAGCATGTAGCTGTCCACATAAAGAGCTACCCTGATGTCCCCCCGGGGGAATCTATTCCGGATAACCTACAAATTATCCAGTATCTAATACTAATTTAATAAGTAGTAATTATTCAGTACTCTCTTAGTACCACTAGTTATTTTTCAGTACCTACTATTTAGTACCTGCTAATTGTTCAGTAACTACAAATTATTTTGTATATACCAATTATTCATTACCTACTAATTAATTATTAAAAATATTTAATTAGTAGTCATTTTTCAGTACCGGCTAATTTATTACCACTAATCATTCAGTAGCTACCTACTAATTATCGAAGAAGTTGTAATTATTCAGTACCTGCTATCTTAGTACCACTAGCTATTTAGTCCTTACTACTTTTTCAGTACTACTTATACCTGCTAATTGTTCAGTAACTACAAAATATGTAGTATATACTAATTATTCAGTACCTACTACTTATTTAATAAGTAGTACTTATAGTAGTACCTGCTACTTACAGTAGTACCTAGTAGCTATTTTAATACCATAAGTTATTCAGTACCAACTAATTATTCAATAAGCAGTAATTATAGTAGTACCTGCTATCCTAGTTATTTAGTTCTTACTAATTATTCAGTAACTACAAATTATTCCATACATGCTAATTACATAGTACCTCATTATTACTCAATAAATAGTAAATATTCAGTAGCTGCAATGCTTCAGTATCTACAAAATATTTAGCAGCACTTGCCAATTTAGTACCTACTGTTTATTCAGTACTTACTAATTATTCAGTACCTACCAATTATTTAATAAGTAGCAACTTTTCAGTACCTGCTATCTTAGTACCACTGGTTATTCAGTACATACTAATTATTCAGTATCTACAAAAGATTTAGCAGTACGTTAGTACCTACTAAATACTTTATTACTTTATTTACTTTATTACCTTAGTAATGTTGTGCCTACTGTTTATTCAGTACTTATTATTCAGTATCTACTAATTACCCAGTACTTACTAGTTATTGAGTATCCACTAATTACCAAGTACCTAGTAGTTATTCAGTATCTACCAATTACCCAGTACTTACTAGTTTTTCAGTATCTACTAATTACCCAGTACCTACTCGTTATTCAGTATCTACTAATTACCCAGTACCTAATCGTTATTCAGTATCTACTAATTACCCAGTACCTACTCGTTATTCAGTATCTACTAATTACCCAGTACTTCTTAATTATTCAGTATCTACTAATTACCCAGTACCTATTCGTTATTCAGTATCTACTAATTACCCAGTACTTCTTAATTATTCAGTATCTACTAATTACCCAGTACCTATTCGTTATTCAGTATCTACTAATTACCCAGTACCTATTCGTTATTCAGTATCTACTAATTACCCAGTACCTGTACATAGTAATTATTCAGTAACTATATATTATTCAGTAGCTACTAATGATTAATTGTCTGCTAATTGCAGGATATGAATGATGTATCCTTTATCCTTTAATTAAGGTTAAAGAAGACATTTATCTGAACTCTGAACAAATCCTAAACCGAACCATAACAATGTTCAAATCTTATCATTTTAAGATCTGGAGCTCCTCTATATGCGGCGGTCCACATGAAAGGCTACCCTGGAATTCATACTGGATGAACTGGCTAATGGATCATGGCTTGGAAACAGATTCAATGAGTCGCTCAGAAGCTTCAGGACTCAATGCCTGCAGTGATGTGTGTCCTTCAGGGGCTTCAGTGAATGAAGTGGGTAAAATATTGCTGATGAGTCCAGAGAGATGTTTTCTACCTTCCTTTAAAAGAGGCTTTTTAAAATGCGGCCGACATCACTCTGAACACTCACTCTTAAACCGCAACCAGATGGACCTGCATTACAACTGGGAGGCTGTGCTGCTTTAGACCAGACCACACACACACACACACACACACACTCCAACTTTAGCTTCTATTCAAAACCACTGACTCAGAGACATTAGTGGACTTCAGCTTCTAGACACACACTGGTGCTATTGTGGGAAGTACACTCTGGGGGGGGGGGGGATGCACACACACACACACACACACACACACACACACACAGTAATTTCCTTGTGCTCATTATTTGCAGCCTTTGCAGTTGGCTCATTTAACACATCTCTTGACCATGAAATCTAGGACCGTGGAGGCACCTGCCCACACTCACTCTCACACACACACTGATTTAATAGGAGAGCAGCACACACACACACACACACACACACACACACACACTTACTTCTTCAGTAAAAGAGTGGTGTGGTGTGAAGGTACACTGTGGGATTCTGGAGGAAATGAACTGGAAATTGAAAATTCCTTGGTCAGGGGTTCCCAACCTTCCGCAGCTCAAAAGTTTTACTGGCCAAGAGATTTAACTCCCATTAGCAGACGCCCTCTTTTTCTAAGACATGCCCTCTTTAAGGGATCTTAAAAATGTGTCCAGGTGGGATTACGCATTGATTTCACGTCAGGGTTTCCTTCTACACTCTGTATTTGAAGTTAAACACACCCCTTTAACCCCTTTTAACCCCAGCCTTGCTGTTTATCAGCTACTACTCAGCACATACTAATTATTCAGTATCTACTACTTACCAAATAAGAAGTCATTATTCAGGAGGTAGGAACTGATCAGTAACAATATAGTATTAAGTATCTACAAATTATTCAGTATTTTCAAATTATTCAGTACATATTAATTATAAAGTAACTACTAATGATTCAGTACCTATTATTTATTCAATAAATAGTAAATATTCAGTAACAATGAATCCAGTCTCTACAAATGATATAGTATTCTGCATTTAACTAATATTCAGGACCAACTAAATTCAATTTTATTCAATATTATTAATTATTATCAACCAATTATTCAATAAGCACTAAGTATTGAGTATCTACTAATTATTGAGTAACTACTAATCACTGCCTTCTAACAATCAATATGTAGTAATAAAAAAGGGGCAACAAAGTATTCGATGTCTACAAATGATTTAGTATGTACTAAGTATTCAGCATCTACTTAATAGTCAGTACCAACTAAATATTCAATAGTATAATTAATCAGTAGTAGTAATTAGTAACAATAAAGTATTACCTTCCAATGATTCAGTATCTTTAGTAATCATTGAGTAAGTATTTACTAATTATTTAATAAGTAGTAATTAATCAGTAGCAATGTTTTTTGTACATACTAAGTAGTCAGTGCCTACAAATGATTTAGTATGTACTAAGTATTCAGCATCAACTAATTATTCTGTAACAAGTAATTACTGAGTATCTAGTCAGTATTTACTCATTATTTAGTTATATTAAAGTATTACATATATTTACTTATAATTCAGTATTTATTAATTATTTAGTATATACTAATTATACAAAGTACAGTATTTTTATTGACTAACTATATATTATTCAGTATTTACAAATTATTCACTAAACAATCATTCTTAATTAATCAGTACTAATTATAGCCTATAATCATCCTAATTGAACTGATCATTTAAAATGCAAACAAATATACCAACTAAATTTCAATAGTATAATTAATAAGTAGTAGTAATTAATCAGTGACCATAAAGAATCACCTACCAATTATTCAATAAGTACTAAGTATTCAGTATCCACAAATCATTTAGTAAGTACTAAATATTTAGAATCTACTAATTGTTCAAAAAGTGTTAATTCATCAGTAACAATGTTTTTTTGTACATACAAAGTATTTAGTATCTACTAATTATTGAGTAACTACTAATCACTACCTCCTAACATTCAGTATGTAGTAATTAATCAGTCATAACAAAGTAATCAGTGTCTGCAAATGATTTATTATGTACTAAGTATTCAGCATCTACAGTCAGGACCAACTCAATATTTAGTATAGTATAATTAGTACAATAGTATAATTAATCAGTAGCAGTAATTAATCAGTAACAATAAAGAATTACCTACCTCATTACTTAAGTATTTAGTATCTATTAATTATTTACTGAGTATCTACTAAATATCTACTCCGTATTTACTAATTATTTAATTATATTACTGTATTACATACATTTACGTATAATTTAGTATCTACTAATTATACAAAGCACAGTAATTATTTAGTAACTATATATTATTCAGTATTTACTAATTATTCACTAAACAATCATTCTTAATGAATCAGTACTAATTATAGTCTATATCCATCCTAATTTAACTAATCATTTAATATGCAAACAAATATAACAACAATCAATGCAAGTTTTCAGATCATTTTAGCATTTATAATAATTAATTTTATAGTTTTGTATTAAAATAAATAAATAAAAACTCAACTCCCCCTAGCAGCACCACCCCAGCCAACTGGGGGTGCTATGACCCATACTGAAAACAAATTGCCCCAGTTTATAGCAGAGATATAGTACAGGACATGATCCGAGCTGCCAATCCACTGCTGATGAGCTTTAGGGATAACAGACACCACCCAGTCCAGCCAATCAAATCAGACCCAGTAGGTCAATCATGTTAGCTGGGCAGCTACCTACTGCGCCTCCTGCTGGCACAGGCTGGATGTTAGTAATCCGAGCTCTCCAGGACGCCCCAAGATGCTGCCTCAGTGCCGTAATCCTACCTGTCACAGCATCCCGACTGTTACTGCCTGTGCTTTTCTCTCAGTGGCTCATTTTTTTGTCTTTTCAGGACCAGACGAGTGTAATCGCTTCCTCTCAGGAGGATCTAACAGCACGTCTGACAGACGACAGCCAGGAAGCACAGATTACAGGAGAGAAGCCTCAAGTGCTGCTAATGACCGGTGAAGCAGCTGTCCATCATTACGCACAAACACATACATGCACTACATGTCCAAATGTTTGTGGACACCCATACTAATGAATAAATTTTTTCAGCTATTGCATTGCTGACACTGATGTGCAAATGCACACACATACACAACCTGTCTAGTTCCTGTAGAGAAGTACCGGCAATAGAATAGGACTCAAGGAGCAGATCAACATTGGCACCTATTGGCACCATGCCACCTAATGCCAGGCATAGGGTAGAGGGGTATAAAGCCTCCTGATCACTGAGCTATGTTCCATCTCATCCAATACTTCAGGATGAGGTGAGGTTGTACATCCACCATCCAACATCCTGACCTCACTAACTCGCTCTTGTCACAGAATGCAATCAAATCCTCACAGCAATGCTCCTTCAAAATCTAGTAGAAAGCCTTCGTCTTCCCTGGAAAGTAGAGACTCCAGTTACTCCAACAAAAGCAGGATCAACTCTTTTGAACACCCTTGATTTCAGGAAAAAGCTATGAATGAGCAGGTGTCCCAATACTTTTGTCAAAATAGTGCTTGTATTTTATGTGTATATGTTAAGCTTTTTAAAACCCACACCAAAGAGAGTTCAGCAGAGATACAGATGGAGAGAAAGAGAGAGAGAGAGAGAGAAACAGGGTGGTGTGATGAAGAATACATTGTCCTCCATCATCTCTCTTCCTGAGGCGATCGATGGCCATCTTGCCCTTACTCTGCTCACACTGACCGGCTGACCTGGGGTCAGTCTGTGAGCGTCTTTGGTGGTGTACATACTTAGAAAGCAATAAGATCAGGCAGGCACACACACACACACACACACACACACACACACACACACACACACAGTAAAGCCGATCAGGTTGAGGTTAGGGTTGGGTTACATGGAGTACACCAGCATTTACACACATTGGCCTTTACAGTAAATAAAAGTACACACACACACACACACACACAGTAAAGCCGATCAGGTTGAGGTTAGGGTTGGGTTACATGGAGTACACCAGCATTTACACACATTGGCCTTTACAGTAAATAAAAGTACACACACACACACACACACAAAACCTCTATACAATTCAGACACCAGTGCACTTTAGACATAAAATATGTATTACACACTCTCAATAATGTTTTAATATTTAATAAACTATAATAGTTTATCTTCATAAATATTCATTTTACTGTATCTCCAACTATTCATATTCTTCTGCCAACTGATGTTATTTATTTATATGTTTACTTCAGTATTTACAAGGTTTATGTTTGGTTAAAACTTCAATAAGTTTTGAGTACAGCTTAAAACTTAGCAACAATTTACTAATTAAATTAAAATTAAATACTGATTTTAAAAAACTATAAAATTTGATTGGTTAATTGTTGCATGCCTTTAAATGCTGATCTATTATTTATGATATATTTAATGTGTTTTTTTAAATATACTAAATATATTTCAAGATTTAAAAATTTTATTGCGAAATGTACGGTAAACAGGCCGGTATATTGTATTTTCTCTATACCATACTTTGCTTGCCCTCCACTAACACACAAGTTATTAAGTTAAAGATTATACACATTATTATTTCTGAAATAATAAAAAAAATAAAATCTATAGCCATCCAAGGCAGACATGAATAGGTAGCACTGTTAGCACTGTTAGCATACATGCTGTATGGTATTGTGCAATGGCAATTTATATAGTGTTTATGAATAAATAAATAATTATATGGACTTTGGATTTGGATTCAGTAAAACAGGGAAATTATATTTTTATTAAATATATTTAACAAATGATTTTTAAAAGACAGTTCTTCAGTTTAGGGTGCAGCGATGGTCGCATCGTCGCATGTATGTTTTGTTTATTGGAAAACAGGGCAGTCGAACAGAGAATCCCACCAATTTCTTACTATTTTTAGAGTTGAAAAACCAAACAGTCAATGGATTATTGGAGAGAATAATCAGCAGATTAATCCATAATGAGAACAATCATTAGCTGGACAGAATAGTTTTAAAAAAGCTCCACCTCTCGTTCAACTGTCTTATTTATTTATTTATTTATTTATTTTTCATTCTTTTAGAGGTCAGATAATAATAATGACCTGCTATTTCTGAGACTGTTATTATACCATGACGATCTCATACTGTTTGAACCCTACTTCAGTTGGAAGTGTTTAGTTAGCTTAATTTCTCCATATTGTTCTGTTGAAGATCAAATGTCCAGATGTTTAAATATATTAAAAACAACAAAGTTTAATTAGGTGCTCAAAAATTTTCACAGTAATATATATATATATATATATATATATATATATATATATATATATATATATATATATATATAGATATATACGTACATATATACATATGCATCTATCTATCTATCTATATATATATATATTAGAGAGAAAGAGATAATATATATATATATATATATATATATATATATATATATATATAATACAAATAAAAATAATTATATATAAAATATAATATGAATAAAAATCACCCCATGAAAACTTTTATTGTTTTTGATATGTTTAAACAGCCGGACATTTGATCTTCACTTCAACAAAACTGAGAGTAGTACTTACAACTGAAGTAGGTATGAGTAGGTTACAATGGTATGAGACCTTCAAGGTATAATAACAGTCTTAATAATAATAATAATAATAATAATAATAATAATAATAATTTATGAAATAACAAAAATAACAAAAAATTATGAAAGTAAAATGCTTTGTTTTTATAAATAAATAAATGAGAAAGTTGAACATTACGTTTATTTTTACTATTTCGTTCAAATGTAATGACGGATATATTTGTTTCCTTATGTTGTACAGTTTTTGTGTGTGTGTGTGTCTGAGTGTGTGTGTATATAGACATTGGTACAGAGAGAGAGGGAACCCCTCAGACTGAACAATTACCAACGGTTTCTCCTCCATCTTCTGGGTGAAAAACAATTGTAAACATTAAATAACATAAATAAAAATTTACATAATAAATAATTTAATAACATCAATGAAAACAGCTGAAATTGCTCTTTAGAGCCTGGAAGGGTTCAGCCTTCCCCTCAACTCTGCGCCTCTGCAGCAGATCTGTGCTTTCACCTAAACAGCAGAAATCGGAGGATCTTCTGAGAAGAGCAGCTCTCTTATTTACTTCTCCACTGTTTAGACTTCAGCAGTCAGATAAGGTGCTCTCCGGTTGTTTGGAAAACAGCTGAAATGTTTTGATGGCCTGCCTGAACACTGCCCAAGGCCACTCACTGAAGAACATCAGAATTTATCGAGCGCTCGGACACATACACACATACACACCACACACACACACACACACATATACTGCAGCACAGTTTACACATTTCTGCACATTTCTAGACTCTGATACACCTGATTCGACTTGTCAGCTCATTACCAAACCTTACCGAAGGCTAGAGCGTGTGTGAGAGTGGGAAAAACACGCGAGTCCACAGGAAGGACAACATTAGGAACGTTTAAAGGAGTAGTTTGGACGCCTATACCCCACCAATTAGCTCTGTAAAAGCATCTATTCAAGTGTACACACACCTGTTCCTCCAGAGCTTCTCCTGAAATCCAGGGTACTAATAGGGTGTCTGTCCTTCTCGGCTGCAGGAGCAGCCTCTACTCTTCTGGGAAGGATCTGCATTAGATGTTAGTGCTGAGAGCAACTGCTACTGTTGAGCATAGCACTAGCAGCCGGGAATCCAGGTGGAGCCGCAGCCTTACAGTGCAACAGGCCGTCTGCTCAGATTACCTCACTGGAAACCTCCTGGACACTCCTGCAGGTTAGTAAAGTGGTGGAGGTCAAAAGGAAGGATGCCGACTACATGTGGATTTAGCTCATGATGGAAAATAGGGCTTGAAACGTGGACCGGCCATTAATACCACCTCCTTGTTTCTACACACACAAGTCCACATCTCACAGGACTGACCACCACAGAGCAGACTGTAGTATTTTTTGGGTGGTGGGTCAGCATTCTCAGCACTGCAGTGACACTGACTGACATGGTGGTGGAGGTGAGTGTGTGTTGCGCTGGTGCTGCTGGAGTGCTTAAACACTGTGTCTGTCTGTCCACTCACTGTCCACTCTCTATTAGACACTCCTCCTGCCTAGCTGGTCCAGCTTGTAGATGAAGGTAAGGTCAGAGACAGATGCTCTCTCTGATCTGCTGCTGCACAGGTTGTTGGGGCTGGTCATCCTCTAGTCCTTCATCAGTGCCCGCCGGACGCTGCCGGCTGGATATGGTCGGTGGACCATTACAAAGGTAGCTCTTGATGATGTTAGCATTCTTATCAGAACATTATGACCACCCCTGGTTTGGAAAGAGGGTTCAGTTCTGTGCTACACCAATAAGAATCCCTGTGCAAGACTCCTAACACTGCATTGGCCCACCTCTGTAATACAAGTAACCTCATCAGGCTTTACTGCAGCATCTCTGAAACCCCAAAATTCAGCTGGTACTAATAAAAACGCCGTCGGGTAAGAAAACAAATGTGGGCACCAGGAGACCACTGAGCTTGCACAAGGCCGAGTTCACTAAGTATTCTTACGAACGGACAACACACTGACATCAGCAACAGCACCAGCAAACAAAGCAGAAGAGCAATTCAAAAAAACTAAGACCTGCTGCCAAAGTTCACTGGGCGGGACGAAGTCCAAAGATCATCCAAAGATCCAAAAACAAACCTAAGAGATATCCAAAAAATGTCAAACCGCCACCAAAGTCCCCAAATACTCAACAAATAAAATTTTTTTTAATAAAAATAATGCAAAAAGTAAAAATCCGACATAGGAAAAAGCTCACCCAGTTCCTTGGTGTTTCTCCACAGTTCCCAAACCTGGACACGCCCACCCCCTCCCACCCCCTCCCACCCCCGGGCCAATCCCGAGCTGATCCCGAGCCACCGCCCACAGGCCCAAACAAGGACTTTTGCCTTAGTTTCGTCATGTTTGTGTTCGTGTGTGTTTCATCGCGTTCATTGTTTGGTTTGTGTGTTTCACCTGGGACTGGGGGTACTTAAGGAGCCTCAACTCCATGGTTTAACGCCGAGAATTGTATCGTTTGGAACCTTGAGGTCGCTCGAGAGGTTCCCCATACGAGTAGAGGTGTGTTAAGGTCAGTTTCTTTACAGCTGCTTCTAAAGACATTGACCATCTTTACAGCTGCTTCTAAAGACATTGACCTTCTTTACAGCTGCTTCTAAAGACACTGACCTTCTTTACAGCTGCTTCTAAAGACATTGACTTTCTTTACTGTGGCTTCTAAAGACACTGACCTTCTTTACAGCTGCTTCTAAAGACATTGACCTTCTTTACTGTGGCTTCTAAAGACACTGACCTTCTTTACAGCTGCTTCTAAAGACATTGACCTTCTTTACAGCTGCATCTAAAGACATTGACCTTCTTTACAGCTGCGTCTAAAGACATTGACCTTCTTTACAGCTGCGTCTAAAGACATTGACCTTCTTTACAGCTGCGTCTAAAGACATTGACCTTCTTTACAGCTGCGTCTAAAGACATTGACCTTCTTTACAGCGGCTTCTAAAGACACTGACCTTCTTTACAGCTGCTTCTAAAGACACTGACCTTCTTTACAGCTGCGTCTAAAGACATTGACCTTCTTTACAGCTGCGTCTAAAGACATTGGCCTTCTTTACAGCTGCTTCTAAAGACATTGGCCTTCTTTACAGCTGCTTCTAAAGACATTGACCATCTTTACAGCTGCTTCTAAAGACACTGACCTTCTTTACAGCTGCTTCTAAAGACACTGACCATCTTTACAGCTGCTTCTAAAGACACTGACCTTCTTTACAGCTGCTTCTAAAGACATTGACCATCTTTACAGCTGTTTCTAAAGACATTGACCATCTTTACAGTGGCTTCTAAAGACATTGACCTTCTTTACAGCTGCGTCTAAAGACACTGCCCTTCTTTACAGCGGCTTCTAAAGACACCGACCTTCTTTACAGCTGCTTCTAAAGACAGTGACCTTCTTTACAGCTGCGTCTAAAGACATTGACCTTCTTTACAGCTGCGTCTAAAGACATTGGCCTTCTTTACAGCTGCTTCTAAAGACACTGACCTTCTTTACAGCTGCGTCTAAAGACATTGACCATCTTTACAGCTGCTTCTAAAGACACTGACCTTCTTTACAGCTGCTTCTAAAGACATTGACCATCTTTACAGCTGCTTCTAAAGACATTGACCATCTTTACAGTGGCTTCTAAAGACATTGACCTTCTTTACAGCTGCGTCTAAAGACATTGGCCTTCTTTACAGCTGCTTCTAAAGACATTGACCATCTTTACAGCTGCTTCTAAAGACACTGACCTTCTTTACAGCTGCTTCTAAAGACACTGACCATCTTTACAGCTGCTTTTAAAGACACTGACCTTCTTTACAGCTGCTTCTAAAGACATTGACCATCTTTACAGCTGTTTCTAAAGACATTGACCATCTTTACAGTGGCTTCTAAAGACATTGACCTTCTTTACAGCTGCGTCTAAAGACACTGCCCTTCTTTACAGCGGCTTCTAAAGACACTGACCTTCTTTACAGTGGCTTCTAAAGACATTGACCTTCTTTACAGCTGCGTCTAAAGACACTGCCCTTCTTTACAGCGGCTTCTAAAGACACTGACCTTCTTTACAGCTGCTTCTAAAGACAGTGACCTTCTTTACAGCTGCGTCTAAAGACATTGACCTTCTTTACAGCTGCGTCTAAAGACATTGGCCTTCTTTACAGCTGCTTCTAAAGACACTGACCTTCTTTACAGCTGCGTCTAAAGACATTGACCATCTTTACAGCTGCTTCTAAAGACACTGACCTTCTTTACAGCTGCTTCTAAAGACATTGACCATCTTTACAGCTGCTTCTAAAGACATTGACCATCTTTACAGTGGCTTCTAAAGACATTGACCTTCTTTACAGCTGCGTCTAAAGACATTGGCCTTCTTTACAGCTGCTTCTAAAGACATTGACCATCTTTACAGCTGCTTCTAAAGACATTGACCTTCTTTACAGCTGCTTCTAAAGACACTGACCATCTTTACAGCTGCTTCTAAAGACACTGACCATCTTTACAGTGGCTTCTAAAGACATTGACCTTCTTTACAGCTGTGTCTAAAGACATTGGCCTTCTTTACAGCTACTTCTAAAGACATTGACCTTCTTTACAGCTGCTTCTAAAGACATTGACCATCTTTACAGCTGCGTCTAAAGACATTGACCATCTTTACAGTGGCTTCTAAAGACATTGACCTTCTTTACAGCTGCGTCTAAAGACATTGGCCTTCTTTACAGCTGCTTCTAAAGACATTGACCATCTTTACAGCTGCTTCTAAAGACACTGACCTTCTTTACAGCTGCTTCTAAAGACACTGACCATCTTTACAGCTGCTTCTAAAGACACTGACCATCTTTACAGTGGCTTCTAAAGACATTGACCTTCTTTACAGCTGCGTCTAAAGACTTTGGCCTTCTTTACAGCTACTTCTAAAGACATTGACCTTCTTTACAGCTGCTTCTAAAGACACTGACCTTCTTTACAGCTGCTTCTAAAGACACTGACCTTCTTTACACCTGCTTCTAAAGACATTGGCCATCTTTACAGCTGCTTCTATGGAAACAAAACTTAATTTACAGATGTTTTTTATGGACATCAACCTTTTCTACAGCTGTTTTTATGGACATCAACCTACTTTACAGCCTGTTCAATGCAAACTAACCATCTTTACAACTACTTTGGAACGAAACCTTCTTTACAGCTGTTTATAATAATAATCTCAACCTTCTTTACAGCTGTTTTATGGACACTAACCTAGAGCCAGTCCAAATTGACACTAAACATCTTTATAGCTGCTTCTATGGACCCGTCCTTCTTTACAGCTGCTTCTATGGACCTGTCCTTCTTTACAATTGGTTTCGCCCTCTTGTTTGTCACGTTTGTGTTGTGTTTACATTTGTACCCCATAGTTGCTGCATCTTTTGCCTCGTTTCGCCTTTTATGTTACCTTTGGTTTTTTGTTAATAAACATAAACTTGCTTTGACTCCATCTCTGTGAGTGTTCATGCCTCTGTGTCTGGCCTAGCACGCCATGACACCTCCATAAAAATCTATTTTAAACCAGGGGTTATATTCAACGTAAGAGTCGTCCCCCGTTGGGACAAACATTAATGAAACATTTACAAAACATGAAATAAAACATCAGAAAATAGCATAAATTAATATAAGGCCACAACTCCTACCATAACATCCCAGTAAAAAGTCAAAGGAAATGAAGAACTTTGAAATCTGAGACCTGAAACCTGTTCTAGAGCCACCATAGTGGAGGTGTATAGAGAATGGGCTTCTCCCACATTGAGCGTCCCCCAACGGTAGCACAGTGGTGCTCTGTGGGTCATTGATGCCAGGGGGGAGAGTGGTACAGAGCAATCGACGTCCCCACTGTGGAGCAGAGAGAAAGAGAGAGAGAGAGAGAGAGAGAGAGAGAAAGAGCTGTGTAAAATGAGAAAGGCTCGAGAGAAAGGAAAGAACAGAGCGTTTTCTCTCAGAAGAGCTGAAAGAAGCTCCCCACATATATCCACTTACAAGTGGCACCTGCGGGGGGATAGAGTAAAGGAGAGGGGGGTGGGGGGGTGGGGGGTCGAGAAAGAGAAAGATAAAGTGGATGAAAGTAAAGCATTGGACGGGGGGTGGAACGAGGTCATGAAGGATTTATTTCACCATGTCCAAAAAAAAAAACTCGTTTTTCAAGAAGTGACAGAAAGGGCAAATGAAGAGAATGAGGGTTCACACGTCTGAGTGAGAGTGAGTGTGTGTGTGTGTGCGCGAGAGGGAGGGAGAGAGAGAAAGAGAAAGAGAGAGAGAGTGAGAGAGTGAGAGAGTGAGTGAGTAATGGCTCTGAGGTAAAAAACAGAGCGAAGGAAGGAGTGTAAGAGCATGAGCCCAATCTCGGTTGCTGACCAGCACTCAAAACACTTCAGAATGGAAAGAGAGAATTAAGAGAGAGCGAGAGACACAGAGAGCGAGAGCGAGAGAGGTGGGGTGGGGGGTGGAGTTATCTGTAGGTGAGCTTGTGTGTTTGAAGCTGAAATGGTAGCTGTGGTGGATCAGTGAGAGGCCGAGTGACCGATCGATTCTCTGCCTATCCTCTC
The DNA here is from genome assembly GCF_030463535.1 of Salminus brasiliensis. Taxonomy (NCBI): domain Eukaryota; kingdom Metazoa; phylum Chordata; class Actinopteri; order Characiformes; family Bryconidae; genus Salminus; species Salminus brasiliensis. Next base: position 3,305,984 of record NC_132897.1, read on the forward strand.
AGTGAGGCTCGACCATTCTCTCTAACTCTGTTTGTTGGTATAATATCTGTATTATTATTATTATTATTACTATTATTATTATTAGAAATATTAAAATTTATTTCAATTATTTAAAAACTAGGAAGGCTGGTTTTTGCTGGACCGCCATTTACTGCACAGAATGGCATTTCAACAATGGAGAGCTTCTGACACTGATCTTCTTTACAGCTGCTTCTAAAGACATTGACCATCTTTACAGCTGCTTCTATGGACACAAAGCATACTTTACAGCTGCTTCTAAAGACATTGATCATCTTTACAGCTGCTTCTAAAGACACTGAACATCTTTACACCTGCTTCTAAAGACACTGAACATCTTTACACCTGCTTCTAAAGACACTGACCTTCTTTACAGCTGCATCTAAAGACACTGATCATCTTTACAGTCACTGTAAAGAAGGTCAATGTCTTTAGAAGCAGCTGTAAAGAAGGTCAGTGTCTTTAGAAGCAGGTGTAAAGATGTTCAGTGTCTTTAGAAGCAGGTGTAAAGAAGAACCGGCTCTAGGTTGGTGTCCATAAAACAGCTGTAAAGAAGGTTTACAGGTTTTGTGTCCATAGAAGCTGCTTCTATGAACACAAAACTTGGTTTACAGCTGCTTCTATGGACATTAATCAACTTGTCAGCTGCTATGGACAACAACCTATTTTACAGATGTTTTTTTGGACATCAACCTTTTGTACAGCTGCTTCTATTGACACAACCTTCTTTACAGCTGCTTCTATGGACATTAACCTACTTTACAGCCTGTTCAATGCAAACTAACCCACTTTTACAACTACTTTTATAGAAACCTTCTTTACAGCTGTTTATATCAATGTCAACCTTCTTTATAACTGTTTTATGGACACTAACCTAGAGCCGGTCCAAATTTACACTAAACATCTTTATAGCTTCTTCTAAAAACATTAACCTTCTTTACAGCTGCTTCTATGGACCCGTCCTTCTTTACAACTGGTTCAATGGGCATTATCATACTTTACAGCTGTTTTTATGGACAGACAACTTCTTTACAGCTGCTTATATGGACACAAACTTACTTTACAGCTGCTTTTATGGACAAAAACATTCTTTACAGCTGGTTCAATGGACACCAACCTAGAGCCGGTTCTTCCTTAAAAGCTGCTTCTAAAGACACTGACCTTTCTGATAGCTGCTTCTAAAAACATTGACCATCTTTACAGTGGCTTCTAAAGACATAGGCCTTCTTTACAGCTGCGTCTGAAGACATTGACCTTCTTTACAGCTGCGTCTAAAGACATTGGCTTTTTTACAGCTGCTTCGAAAGACATTGACCATCTTTACAGCTGCTTCTAAAGACATTGACCTTCTTTACAGTGGCTTCTAAAGACACTGACCTTCTTTGCCGCTGCTTCTAAAGACAATAACACTGACCTTCTTTACAGCTGCTTCTAAAGACATTGACCTTCTTTACAGCGGCTTCTAAAGACATTGACCTTCTTTACAGCGGCTTCTAAAGACATTGACTTTCTTTACAGCTGTTTCTAAAGACGTTGGACGTCTTTACTGCTGCTTCTAAAGACATTGGCCGTCTTTACTGCTGCTTCTAAAGACATTGGCCGTCTTTACAGCTGCTTCTAAAGACACTGACCTTCTTTACAGCGGCTTCTAAAGACATTGAACCTCTTTACAGCTGCTTCTAAAGACACTGACCTTCTTTACAGCTGTGTCTAAAGACACTGGCCTTCTTTACAGCTGCTTCTAAATGTATTGACCTTCTTTACAGCTGCTTCTAAAGACACTGACCTTCTTTACAGCTGCTTCTAAATGTATTGACCTTCTTTACAGCTGCTTCTAAAGACACTGACCTTCTTTACAGCTGCTTCTAAATGTATTGACCATCTTTACAGCTGCTTCTAAATACACTGATGTTCTTTACAGCTGCTTCTAAAGACATTGACCTTCTTTACAGCTGCTTCTTTGGACACAAGCCTTCTTTGTAATCTCATTTTCAGCTTTTCATTTTTTTTCCTCTCAAACTTCTAAACTGTGCTGTCGGGCCAAGCAGTGCCACAGAACTATTTGTCTCTCTCACATTGTGAAAATATATAAAAATTTCATATAATGACTTTCATACAATGTCAAATATAAATTGACACGTCAGTCTCACTTCAGTTCAGCGGATGATAGGAATTACATTAATGGCAAAGCAATTAGCCTAAACATAAACGGCAGGACGGGGGGAGGAAACAATGGGAACAGACACTGAACGACGTAAGAATCCATTATTGACAAAATTATTAATCTTGCACAAAGACAGTAAAGGTTGAATGAGGCGTTTTTGTACACACATGAGCGTCTCGCCTCTTTTACTGCCGTTTCCTCTTTCATTAGGACGATGCTTTAATGCTTTATCAGCCTGAATGTTCCCAACTGTGTTATTGCCAAAGCAAATAGCAAAGAGCAAATGAAGAAACAAAGTTTCCTGCACAGCGATTAATCATAAACAAAGAGCGAAAGGCAAAAAAAAAACACACAAAAAAACTGTAATTATTGGCAATATTTCCTTTCCTTGCTTCACTGCTTATCCCTCCAGCTTTGGCAGGAGGCCACAGCTCTTCCCTTCTGTCTCTCTGTGTCTCTGTGTAAGAGCCGTATGTTTTAATTAGGAGATAATTAGGACAATTTCTTTTTTATTATTTATTAATTTTTTTTTCTTTACCCGTGAAGGAGCACAGCGGTTTACAGTAGAAAAAATATAGTGTCCAAAAGTTTGTGGACACCCCTTCTAATCAATGCATGCAGATCCTTGCAAATGTGTAAATGTACTGCCCAGAGAATAGGACATTGACCTAATGCTATGTGTGGCCCCCAGTGGTATTAAGCCCTGCAGGTGTGGAGGAAATGATGGATGGTGCTCCATCCAATACTTTCAGGATGAGATGGGGTGGGGATCATCCAACAGGCTGAATGCAATCATATCCTCACAGCAGGATATCATTGTGTACATGTATAGAAGTGGTACAACAAAGTCTAGACCTCCTGCTACAGCCACATGCCTTAATTAGGAGTTAATTAGGACAGGTTTTTTTTCGAGCCCATGATAGTCACATAAATTAATGATTAAGATTAAACCTCTCGCGCTCTCTCTCTCTCTCGCTGTAACTCTGTAGTTAATTAGAATGAATTTTAGCCTGTTTAGTGACTGGGTTGTAGTGATGCTAAAAATTATTATTATTACTATAAAGGTTATCTCTCTCTCTCTCTCTATATATATATATTATTAAAATATTATATATATATATATATATATATATATATATATATATATACAGTCATGCCCGAAAGTATTCATACCCCTGTCAAAGTTTGACTTAAATTTACTTTTATTTAACCAGAAATTATATTTTTGCCTGGAAATGACACAGGCATCTCCCAGGAGATAACACGATGATGTACAAGAGGCATCATTGTGGGAAAAAATATTTCTCAGCTTTTATACACATTTGAACAAAAAGTGGCATGTCCAAAATGATTCATACCCTTCTCAATAATTAATAGAAAAGCCTTTATTGGCTATTACAGCAATCAAACGCTTCCTGTAATTGCTGACCAGCTTTTTGCATGTCTCCACTGGTATTTTTGCCCATTCATCTTTAGTGATGAGCTCCAACTCTTTGAGGTTCGAGGGTCTCCTTGCCATCACCCTGATCTTTAGCTCCCTCCACAGATTCTCAATTGGATTCAAGTCAGGACTCTGGCTGGGCCACTGCAAAACATTAATGTTTTTGTCTGCTAACCATTTCTTCACCACTTCGGCTGTGTGTTTTGGGTCGTTGTCGTGCTGAAATGTCCACCGGAACCCAAGGCCAAGTTTCTCTGCAGACTGCCTGATGTTGTTGTTGAGAATCTTGATGTATTGCTCTTTTTTCATGGTGCCATTTACTGCGATCAAGTTCCCTGGTCCATTGGCTGAAAAACACCCCCAAAACATTAGGTTCCCACCACCATGTTTGACAGTGGGGATGGTGTTCTTAGGGTTGAAGGCTTCTCCTTTTTCACGCCAAATGGTGCACACATCATTGTGGCCAAACAATTCAATTTTTGTTTCATCTGACCATAAAACAGAACACCAGAAGTCTTCTTCTTTGTCCAGATGAGCATTTGCAAAGGTCAAGCGGGCTTTTGTGTGCCTTTTCTGGAGAAGTGGTGTCCTCCTTGGCCTGCGTCCGTGGAACCCAGCAGTGTGCAGTGTCCGTTGAACTGTCTGCCTTGAGATGTCGCCACCAGCAGAGTCCAGATTCACCAGGATGGCCTTGGTGGTGATCCTTGGATTTTTCTTCACCTCTCTCACTATTCTCCTGGCCAGCACAGGTGTCACTTTTGGCTTCCGACCACATCTTCTGAGATTTTCCACAGTGCGGAACTTCTAGTATTTTTTTATAATACTTTGCACTGTAGCCACTGGAACTTGAAAACATTTTGATATGGCTTTATAGCCCTTTCCTGACTTGTGAGTGGCCACAATGCACAGCCGCAGGTCCTTAGTGAGCTCCTTTGTCTTAGCCATGACTGTCCACAAACCAACTGCAGAGAGCTGCTGTTTTTCTCCTGTTGAGTTGATTAAAACAGCTGTTCCCAATGAATCAGGGTAATTAGGATGCTTTAAAACAGCTTGGACTATTTGGAATGGTATAGAACTTTGGATTTTCCCATATACTGTGACAGTTTTCAAAGGGTATGAATCATTTTGGACATGCCACTTTTTGTTCAAATGTGTATAAAAGCTGAGAAATACTTTTCCCCACAATGATGCCTCTTGTACATCATCGTGTTATCTCCTGGGAGATGCCTGTGTCGTTTCAAGGCAAAAATATAACTTCTGGTTAAATAAAAGTAAATTTAAGTCAAACTTTGCCAGGGGTATGAATACTTTCGGGCATGACTGTATATATATATATATATATATATATATATATATATATATATATATATAGCCGTAATTTAAACATTGGGAGGTGTGTCCACCCAGGACCCCAAAAACCGTCAGCACTCTCCCCCATCACATGTAATGCTCCCGACAGTGGGAGCATGCCTCCTTTGACATGTGTGCAACCAGCTTCCGCCTCTTTTCCAACTGCTGCTGATGCAACATCACAGGGTACCCATCTTCAGTACCACATGCATCGGCCAGCAGACGCCCATGCCGGCCAGCACAGCATCACGCTGAAGCGATGAGGGGAACAGCAGAGCCATCTACCCACCCGGAGACAGGCAAGGCCAATTGTGCTCTCTCAGGCTCTGGCTGCTGATGGTATATATATATATATATATATATATATATGCCAGAAAATTAGGACCACCTACCACCTTATAGTGAGAAGAACCACCCTTGGCTTGGATGACGCTAACGAGTCGTCGTGGTATGGACTGTATTAGGAAGCTAAACTGCGGAGCCGCAGCAACCGTTTCCAGGACAACCAAGCAGTGCTTTTTTTTATTTTTATTTCATGTCGCTGTAACCCAACTCTCTAGAAAACATGTCTACTACAACCAGCACCACCTAACCCATCTACCATTGGCAGAGCCTGCTACATCTGGGAGATCAGCCACAAACCTTTCTCTTGAATGGTCTTCAGGAAGAGCTGCGTGAGTCTACTGGCTGGATCGCAGTGCAAGAAGGCAGAAGCACAGCAAGCGTGCAGAGGTGCGCGCTAGGTTAACAGCTAACCCCCGGCGACCTACGGTGCCATCCGTGCTGCTCTCGAACGTCTGATCCTTGTATAATAAACTGGACTATCTCTGAATCCAGCGGGCAACCCAGCGTGAGTGCAGAGACTCTGTTCAGAGTGAACCCACGAAAAGCCCCTGGACCAGATTCCAGCAGTGCTCAGAGAATGTGCCGATCAGCTAGCAGATGTTTTTACGGACATCTTTAACATCTCTCTGAGCACTGCAGTCGTCCCTACATGCATCAAAACCACCACCATCATCCCTGTACCGAAGAAGTCCACGGTGTCTCAACAGCTACCGTCCCGATGCACTCACTCCGCAGCTCCCTCCTTCCCTGAACCCACTGCAGTTTGCGTATCGTCCCAACTGTTCTACAGACGATGCCATCACCACCACACTCCACCTAGCTCTCACCCACCTGGACAATAAAGACACCTATGCTGTTCATAGACATCATCCCTCAGCACCTGATTGGAAAACTAAGCATGCTGGGCCTGAACACCCCCCCTCTGTAACTGGGTCCTGGATTTCCTGATTTTCCTAATTGCCACTGGCACACATCTCCAGTACCACCATACTGAGTACCGGTGCCCCACAGGGCTGTGTGCAGTTCACTCTGCTGACTTATGACTGTGCTGTGAAGTACAACACAAATCACGTGAAATTTGGTTGAAAGTCAGTTGTGGGCCTCATGACCCAAGCTGCAGCGGCTAACAGACTGGTGCAGAACCAACAGCTTGTCTCTGAATGTGGACAAAACTTAAGAGATGGTTGTTGACTTCAGAAGAGCGCGAGACGACCACGCCCCCCTGAACATCAATGGCTCTGTTGTGGAAACCGTCCAGGGCACCAAGTTCCACTGCATCCACATCACAGAGAACCTCGCGTGGTCCCTCAACACCAGCTCCATAGCCTGCGGAGACTGAGAAAAGCTCATCTTCCTCCTCCAATCCTCATCATGTTCTACAGAGGGCCTGTAGAGAGCATCCTGAGCAGCTGCATCATCTCCTGGTTTGGGAATCGCAATGCCTCAGACCGAAAAAACTAAATTTCATTAGACTGTGACTGTACAGAGCTGAAATGACAATAAAAGCCATGTGACTTGACTTAATTAGTAGGTGATGGAAGCTTAGCTGCTTCACAGTGGGGCATCGATTGCTCTGTACCACTCGCCAGAATAGTTCCTCTCTGGCATCAGTGATCCAGGGGGCACCACTGTTCTACCGTTGGCTGGAACTGATGTGGCACCATGGTGGAGAAGCCGATTCCCTATACACCTTCACTGTAGGCCGTCCCACGAAAGTTAGCAGTTTCCAAGATGCTACCACCCTTCATCCACTGTCGCAGTCATATCAAAACATTATGATCACCCCAGGTTTGAAATGAACGAGTGAATGAATGAATAAATGAGTGAACTAGCACCAGTCAGCTGTAGCAGAGTGCAGAACCATCGTCATGGGCGTTAATAATAAGGAACCATCATGAAACATGGATTTACCAAACCAGGTGTTGGATAAAGGCAGCATTTATATAAGCTATGCAGCTTTTTATCATTTTCACAGGAGACTAAAAAACAAATATCATCCATCTTCTAGACTTTTTGGTGGCTTTTGTGGATCCATAATGTTGAGATACTGCAAAACCCCCTATCTCCACTAGCTGCTTGTCACTGTTTATCATAATGTGAATCTGACAGGTTACACTGGATCCATCCTGAATAACTGAGATCATACTCAGCTGGGAAAGAGGAGCTTTGAGGGGGTACTGCTCCTATATTGATACCTCATTAATACCCACAATGCTTACTTTCTCAAACTCCTCTCACGTTTTCTTTCTCTCTCCCTCCCCTTTCTCCTTTTCACTGTCTCTCGCCCTCCTCTTCTCTCTCTCTCTCTTTCCCTTCTCTCTTCACCCTTATGCTCTCTCTCTTCCACACTCTCTCTTGCCCTCCTCTTCTCTCTCTCTCTCTCTTTCATTTCTCTCTTCATCCTTATGCTTTCTCTCTTCCACACTGTCTCTCGCCCTCCTCTTCTCTCTCTCTCTCTTTCCTTTCTCTCTTTACCCTTATGCTCTCTCTCTTCCATGCTGTCTCTCGCCCTCCTCTTCTCTCTCTCTCTTCACCCTTATGCTCTCTCTCTTCCACACTGTCTCTCGCCCTCCTTTTCTCTCTCTCTCTTTCCTTTCTCTCTTCACCCTTATGCTCTCTCTCTTTCACACTGTCTCTCGCCCTCTTCTCTCTCTCTCCTTTCTGCTGTTTCTCTCCTCTTTCTCTCTTCCTTCCTTCTCTCTCTCTCTCTCTCTCTCTCTCTCTCTCTCTCTCTGCAGATGGTGCAGTATTTAGCCTGTAGATATTACGAAGCCCATGAGAGCGAGCAAGTGAGAGACACTCCTTCTGCTACTTTTACGAACACGTGCGCACACACACACACACACACACACACACACACACACACACACACACACTCTCTCTCTGTCTTTCACACATTTACACGCTCATAAAGACGCCCTCTCACATTTAAACACATTTACAGTGTCCCACTTACACACTCTTAAAAACACATGCACCGACATTTACACACAGCTTGTTTCACTCTCTCTTGAATGCTCTCTCTCTCTCTCTCTCTCTCTCTCTCACACACACACACACACACCCCAAAACTAGTAATAATCTCTGTGTTTTTAACACACAGTTAAAGCAGCATGATGTGAGAATTGGTCATTTTTGTTCTTGGGCTCCCTCTACAGGCACAGAGAGTGATTAACTTTTACTCCACTGCAGTAAATACAAGTCATTCTTTGAGCGTCCCCTTATGGACAGCTAGCTGTACACATGCATTTGCTGACAAGCTGAGAGCTTTAGAAGATGGATCTGAAGGCTATGGGTTACGCAGCGTTACACAGCAGCAGTTCTGGAGAGAGGTTCTCCACCTGCAGCTCCACCACCAGAGCTCCATAGTGCAGCAGCAGCAGCAGTGTTCTTCCCCTGTTACAGTCAGTGGAGCATCAGCATGACCTCAACCTTTCACACACTTACAAGCTTGATTATGTGGCTGTGATGTCACTGATTGGTTGCACAGATGAGCAGCGAAAAGAGCGAGTGACAGAGAGAGAGAGAGAGAGAGAGAGAGAGAAAGAGAGGAAGACCGAAGGGGGGAGAGAGGGGGAGACAGGAGATCTCATCGAGAGCATGAGAGAGAGACAGATAGAAAGGGAGGGGGGGGGGGCAGAGGAAAGAAAGCAATAAGGAGAGACAGGGAGAGAGAGTGTGAGGGAGAGACAGAGAGTGGAGGAGAGAGAGAGAGAGAGAGAGAGAGAGAGTGCACGAGAGGTACAGAAAGAGAAGGAGAGAGCGCGAGAGGAAGGATGAGAGAAATAGAGAGAGAGGGGGAGAGAGAAAGAGGGAGAGAGAGAGAGAGAGAGAGAGAGAGAGAAAGAGAAGGAGAGAGAGAGAGAGAGAGAAAGAGAAGGAGAGAGAGAGAGAGCGCGAGAGGAAGGATGAGAGAGACAGGCAGACAGATGAATAAGTAGTACAGTGCAGACGGGTGCCAATCCTGTTAGAGGCTCTGATGCTACAAACTGTCAGTTTGATCAAAGCTGCACCACCACCACCCCCCTCCACCACCACCACCACCACACACACACACACACACACACACACACACACACACACACAAACACACACACACACACACACACTCACATCCCACTACGCACTAATCCAATCTACTGCAATTAAAGCAGAATAGTAGGATTACTCAGCATCATCGTGCATGTCACAACCTACAGGACCTGAGAGAGAGCACCTTACATGCTGACATTCACTCTTGTCTACTAAACACACTCTTTCACTCTGCAGGAGTAAATCTGAGGCTCTGCTGCTGCAGGATAATTAACTATTAATTAGTAAAGTAGAAAAACTGCTTAGGCAGCGTTCCTGAGCCCGTTCAGATAAGAGAACCGGTGGGAGTCCGGTGTGTGTGTGTGTGTGTGTGTGTGTGTGTAAGAGAGAGAGAATATCTAAGCATATGCGTGTGCATACTGTATATGCAGCTGTGTGTGTGTGTGTGTGTGTGTGTGTGGTGTATATTAAGAGTGTAATGGTAGACAACTTACACTATATGTCCAAAAGTTTGTGGACACCCCTTTTAATAACTGCATTTTTCAGCTACTTTAGGACTCTCTGGAGTTGCCAAACCTGACAGAACCTATTGGCCCATGCCACCGAATGCCAGGTGTGGGCTGGGGGGTATACTTTGTTCTCTGGAATGATGGATGGTACTCCATCTAGTACTTATGGGATGGGTTGGGGAGTTGGAAAGGAGGAGATGAGTGGACCTCACTAATGCTGCTTGTGTCGCTGAATGCAATCAAATCCTCACATCAGTAGAAAGGCTTCTTTCCTGGACATGTAGAGGCAGTTACGCCAACAAAAGCAGGATCAACTCTTTGGAATTCCCAAAGATTTCAGAAGAAACAATGAATAAGCAGGTGTCCCAATACTTTTGTCCACTGTATTTTCAGCTCCAGATCACAGATCCCACTCTTTGCTGAGCAGATACAGATACTGAGAAAGCCTTTATTTGCTCGTAACAATAAACACAGACATTTGATTATTTCTGTCTTAGTTTTAATTATGCGCGCACACACACACACACACACACTGCCAGCCAGGAGATTGTTCACACTTCTCCATACTGCTAAAGTCTTTCAGTCTACGAATCCAATCCAGAAATAACACAAATCGAGACAATCGACATCTCTCCATTCATCCTTCTTATTATTCTATTCCTCCATCCTATCCATCTCTCTATCCTTACAGTCCCTCATTCTGTCCATGTGTATCTTTACTCCCTCATCCTTTAATCTCCAACCTCATATCTCAGCATCAACCTTCATCCTTAAATCTTTTCACCCTTCATTTTCTCCATCCCTCCATCTTTCCTTCCCTCCATCCTTCAATCTCTCCATCCCTCCATCTTTCCATCCCTCCATCCTTCAGTCTCTCCATCCTCCCATCTTTCCATCCTTTAATCTCTCCAGCCCTCCATCTTTCCATCCTTCAATCTCTCCAGCCCTCCATCTTTCCATTCTTCAATCTCTCCATCCTCCCATATTTCCATCCCTCCATCCTTCAACCTCTCCTGCCCTCCATCCTTTAATCTCTCCATCCTTCAGTCCCTTCATCATCCCATCTTACCATCCCTCCATCCTTCAATCTCTCCATTTTTAGTCTCTCCATCCCTCCATCTTTCCAGCCTTTAACCTCTTCAACTGTATGTTTCCTCACCTCTCCATCCTCCCATCCCTTCCCATCTCTCCACACTCCCATTTATCCAGCTTTCCTTCTCCATCCTTGAACCTCTCCAACCTTACATTTCTCCATCTCTACATCCATCCATCCCTCCCATCTATCCCTCCTCCTCCCATCAATCCCTCCTCAGCTTTCAGACTCTCCATCCCTCTATTTCCCCATCCTCCCATCCCAAGAGCCTTCCATCTTTCCAGCCTTTAACGTCTCCAACCTTACATTTCTCAATCCCACCATCTCTCCACCCTCCGATTTCTCCATCTTCTATCTTTCTATCTTTCAGACTCTCCATCCTTCAGCCTCTGCATCCTTCCATTCCCCATCCTCCCATCTCTAGAGCCTTCCCTCTTTCCAGCCTTTAACTTCTTCAACCTTACATTTCTTGATCCCACCATATCTCCACCCTCCTATCTCTCCATCTCTATCTTTATAGCTTTCAGACTCTCCATCCTTCAACCTCTCCATCCTTCCATTCCCCATCCTCCCATCACTAGAACCTTCCATCTTTCCAGCATTTAACTTCTCCAACCTTACATTTCTCCATCCCTTCATCCTCCGAATCCTTCTCATTTCTCCAGCTTTCACTCTCCATCCTTCAACATCTCCAACCTGATATTTCTCCATCTCTCCATCCCTCCCACCTTGCCACCCTCCCATCTCTCCATCCTCTAGCTTTCTAGCTTTCAGACTCTCCATCCTTCAACCTCTCCATCCTTCCATCCCCCCATCCTCCCATCTCTAGAGCCTTCCATCTTTCCAGCCTGTAACTTCTCCAACCTTGCATTTCTCAATCCCACCATATCTCCACCCTCCTAGTTCTCCATCTTCTATCTTTCCAGCTCTCAGACACTCCATCCTTCAACCTCTCCATCTTTCCAGCCTGGCCTGCAGCAGACAGAGGGGATGGGGGTAATCGTGTTGTGTTTCAGTGTGATTAGTGGGAGATGTGTTAAAGATTGACAGATGTGTTATCATGGTTATTAGGGGGACGGGTGGGAGGGAGAGAAGGATTACAGCAGGCAGGCAGTCTCGGTCTCACACACACACACACACACACACACACACACACATCATTACACTAAAACCAATGGCACTATAATAAAAACACCAAACCTGATCTTAACCCTAAACCTAAACCACTAAACTAAGTCCTGGGCTTCTGCTGTGTGACAGGCCTTCAATGTCTGTGCCACAGAAGGCAAGTATAGATAGTAAGCGTGTGACTCTGGTTGGAGGTGAAAATGCTCAGATGTGGTTTTACAAGCCTATTTACCACCCTGTTATTGTCCCTCAGAATGAAATACAGTGATTTTCCTTTTACGGAAGCTCTGCTCTGATTGGCTGGTGAGATCCCCATAGTTTTAACACTGGTTATTTCTGTGCTGCTGTCCTCTCTCTGTGTCCTCTCAGTGCAACTCGTTTTTCCTGGGTCTGTCTTTCTAAGCCAGTGCTTGGTTTAGCTGAGGGTGCAGATGGAGATGGAGAGAGAGATGGTAGCATTAGCTTTTAGCCTACCGCGGATCCTCGTCGGCAACCTCGATCTTCCCCTTCCCTCTGCCCCTGGCTTTAGCATCGTTGCGTTCTGAGATTGAGCTCCACGTCTGTGAGCACTAGCACTAGAACAAGGCCTGGTTCCCGTGGGAACCCATATTCCCATAACTAGCAGAGTCTGGAGGTGATGAGCTGCTCTCTAGTATCAACACCACCATCACGTTTTCCTGAAGTCACTGTGGTGTTATGCACAGCTTCATCAGGTTTGGCTAGAGCTTTTTGTAGTGGGTGGGACTTATGTGTATAAATATAACGAGTCAGGAGTGTGATGTAACAGTTTTGGGGTTTTGGAATCGGCTCTGTTTTGGAGGTTCTTTGGAAGGAGGAACAGCAGTGTTTCCATTCTAGGGCAGCTTTAAATAGTTGAAAGCATATTGAAGATGCTGAATATCAGCTGTTCTGGAAAATAAATACAAGCAAAGTTCTCAGCTTGCAGCACCATCAAACACAACGTCTTAGTTATTTATGGATCCTGCAAATACAGCACTACACACACACACACACACACACACAAACAAATCCCTGCACTGGAAACAGGAAGTGGGACACACTTACACAGGACATTTGTCACCCTAACGGGGAGAAGCTCCTCTATTTTGTCGTTCTTCTGTTCTTTATTCTGCTCAGTTTGAAACTCTGGTCCAATTAAAACCTCAGCAAGAGAGCCAGACATTGCACAAGACCCCAGAGATGGAGCTACACTATATTGACAAAAGTATTGGGACACCTGCTCATTCATTGCTTCTTCTGAAATCAAGCGTATTAAAAAGAGCTGATTCTGCTTTTGTTGGAGTAACTGGAGTCTCTACTGTCCGGAGAAGACTAGATTTTGGATCTAGACCAAAGCATTGCTGTGAGGGTCTGCTTGCATTCAGCCACAAGTGCACTAGTGAGGTCAGGATAGTGTTGGATAATGATCACCACCCTAACTTATCCCAAAGATACTGGATGAAGCTCCACCATCCATCATTCCAAAACGCACAGTTCTTCCACTGCTCCACAGCTCAAAGCTGGAGGGGCTTTATACCCCTCTATAGCCCACGCCTGGCATTAGGCAGCATGGTGCCTATAGGCTCATGTTGATCTGCTCCAGGGAGTCCTATTCTATTGCCAGTACCTCTCTACACTGAGCAAACAAGCTGTGTGTGTGTGCATTTGCGCATCTGTGCTAGCAGTGAGTGCAACTTAAAGTATGGCAACATAGCAACACTATAGCAACCACCTGGGATACCACAGCAACCAGGTAACAACCGCCTAGAAACACCATAGCGACCACCTAGCAACACCATAGCAACCACCTAGCAACACCATAGCAACCACCTGGAAATCCATAGTAACCACCTAGCAACACCATAGCAACCACCTAGCAACACCATAGCAATCGCCAGGGATGCCATAGCAACCACTTAGCAAGAGCCTTTCACATCCAGAGACGAGGGAGGCTCTTGATCCAGACACCAGTCCATGCTGGTGGAGGTGGTGGTCTTTTGGGCTTTGGGCCACACTTTAAGAATTGTTACTGACCATTTGCATCCCTTCATGACCACAGCTTTCCATCTTCTAACGGCCGCTTCCAGCATGATGATGCACCATCTCACAAAGCATAACCATCTCAAACTGGGTCCAGTGTTCTTCAGTGCTGGTTCTCCCCAATCACCACATCTGGAATCAGTGGAACACTTTGGGAATGTAGTGGAAAATGACAATTCCGGATCAGATCATTCTGGATCAGCTACATAAACCCAACTGATCCAGAATCAGCTTTCCTAGACCACCAACCTGTTCCAGAATCAGCCTTTCTAACCACCGGATCTGTTGGAGATTCAGAAAGTCTGATTCTAGATCAGTTGGGTGATTTGGAAAAGTAGCGGAATGCATTCTTTAGGATGGGTGTCCACAAACATTTGGCCATATAGTGTATATACACAAAATAGCATCTGTTAGTGTGAATCGTTCGGTGAGCAGAAGATGAACTGATCTCTAAAAGTTGAAGATGGAATGAGGAGCATCATGCAAAAGTTTGGACACCCCAAGAGAGTTTAGTTTATTTTAGCCTTGTTGAAGCCATGGCTTGCTTGCAGTCATCTTTAAGAAAGGCCGGGAGACGTAAATGTCAAGGCTTTATAAATCCTCCGATTCCTCAAACCATCTTCCAACAATCAGCAGCCATGTGCTCCCTCTAAGCAGCCCACTAACTGATGCCTACAAAGCAGGAGAAGGTCATTAGAAGAAATAATAGTTAACAGGAATTGTGGTCGTCAGCTTCTCCTCATTCATCTTGCAAGCAAGACATGATGGCACGAAGGCTCCAGAAGTTTGGTCTGGCTCCTGACCTCTTCACTAACTTCTACAGATGCACCACAGAGAGCCCCCTCACGGGCTGCATTGCTGTCTGCTGTGGCAGCTGCACCACCTGTGACCACGAGGCTCTTCAGAGAGTGGTGAGGACAGCAGAATCCATCATAGGCAGCAAATTCCCAGCCTTACTGTGCTGATGCCTGAGGAAAACCCCAAACCTCAAAATCAGGTTGGACAGTAATCACCCAGCGCACGGTCTGTTTATTATACTCCCATCTGGCAGGCGGGAGCACCGCAGCGAAGCGTGAAGTCCAGGTGTTTGGTCTGTGCCATGTGGGCCTTGACTGGATAGATGGTTTCCATGTAGCAACGGATTTTGCAGATATTTTTCCCCATAGGAATGAATGGGGTGCAAAATGTATGTAACAAAGCATGCAAACACACTTGGAGTACCACAGGAGCCACTTGACAACACCCTAGCAACCACCTAGTGTACCACAGCAACTGCCCTAGCAACTTATAAGAAACAATTACCTTGCCACACCACAGCACCCATCTAGCGTCCAAAGCAACCAGCTAGCAACACCATAGCAACCAATCTGGGATACCACAGATACCACTTAGGAACACCACAGCAATGAACATACTAAAGCAACGACCTAGCTACACGATGGCAACCACCTAGTATCCACTTAACAACACCATGGCAACCACCTGGGATACCACAGCAACCAAGTAACAACCGCCTAGCAACACCATGGCAACCACCTAGCAACATCATAGCAACCACTTAGCAACACCATAGCAACCACCTGGAAAGCCATAGCAACCACCTAACAATGCCCTAGAAACACCTAAGCAACGTTATTGAAACTGCATGAAATACCATAGCAATTACCATGCCACACTGTAGCACCAATTTAGCGTCCACTCAACAACTACCTAGAATACCGCAGCAACTAACTAGCAACCAATTGCCAACACCATAGCAACCACCTGGGTTACCTCCAATACCATTAGGAAAGCCACAGCAATGACCACAGATACTAAAACAACCACCTAGCAACACAATAGCAACCACCTAGTATCCACTTAGCAACACTATAGCCTGGGATACCACACAACCAGGTAACATCCCCCTAGCAACACCATAGCAACCACCTAGCAACACTATAGCAACCACCTAGCAATGTCATAGCAACCACCTGGGAATCCATAGCAACCACCTAGCAACACCATAGCAACCACCTAGTATCCACTTAGCAACACTATAGCAACCACCTGGGATACCATAGCAATCAGGTAACAACCGCCTACCAACACCATAGCAACCACCTAGCAACATCATAGCAACCACCTGGGAATCCATAGCAACCACCTAGCAACACCATAGCAACCACCAGGGATACCATAGCAACCATAGCAAGAACCTATCACATCCAGAGACAGGGGAGGCTCTTGATTTGGACACCTCTAGCATAAATCCAGTCCAGGCTGGTGGAGGTGGTGGTCTATTGGGCTTTGGGCTTGTTAACATCAGTCCACCACAGACACCTTAAGAATTGTTGCTGACCATGTTCATCCCTTCATGACTACAGCTTCCAGCATGATGATGCACCATCTCACAAAGCAGAACCAAACTGGGTTCAGTGTTCTTCAGTGCTGGTTCTCCCCAATCACCACATCTGGAATCAGAGGAACACTTTTGGGATGTGGTGGAGCGGGAGATCTAGAGCTTGAACATGGACCAGAGCTTGTCAGTGTTGTCCAATATGCTGAGAGGTCCATGTATTGAAGACTTGAGGCTGTGGTGGGAGCAAAAGGAGGCCCTACCCAGTGACAATCCTCCCACTCTCCAGGCATTCCTGTGGATATGTTATGGCCTTAACCTGCTGGCTGGTTACTACCATGCGACTCAGACTGCAGAGAGAGAGAGAGAGTAGGAGACGGGAGAGTGGGATAGAGATAAAGTAAGAAAGAAAATATTCATGACATGAAACAGAAAGCTTGATCAATGAGTGGCCCAGTCAGTGTGTTAATGAAGAGAGCGGCTTTTATTAGACAGCACTGAAATATTTATTAGATGAATATTTTAGAGGGCCATTCTAACACAGAGCCGGGCGCCGGGTTAGAGAGGAGTCTTTCTTTTCCCTCTTCCCTTTTTTTTAATAAAATGAACACACTGCCTCTCTTATTATCATTCTGATTCTCTCTCTCTCTCTCTTCCTCTCTATCTCTCTCACACACTCTCTCTCTCTGTCCCTCAATTTCTGTTCAAGCCACCAACCTCCATCCTCACATTAAACTCAGTCTGAATAAAAGTTCAGTGTTAAAGACCCCTTCTGTGCAAAAGCCCAGCAGGGAGACTCTCCGGTCGGCTGGAAGGTAAATGTGCCAGAGCTGCATTCAACATCATTTTTACCCCAAGACATGAAACCACTGACTGGGGATCAGTTTATAAGAGCTCATTCTGGATCAGCTGGGTGATTTAGAAATGTAGATTCCAGACCTGTTTGGTGATGATTCAGTGAATCAGTTGGGTGATTTCAAAAAGGCTGGTTCTGGATCAGTTGGATGATTCAGAAAAGGCTGAATCTGGATCAGTTGGGTGATTTAGAAAAGGCTGAATCTGGATCAGTTGGGTGATTTAGAAAAGGCTGAATCTGGATCAGTTGGGTGATTTAGAAAAGGCTGAATCTGGATCAGTTGGGTGATTTAGAAAAGGCTGAATCTGGATCAGTTGGATGATTTAGAAAAGGCTGAATCTGGATCAGTTGGGTGATTTAGAAAAGGCTGATTCTGGATCAGTTGGGTGATTTAGAAAAGGCTGATTCTGGATCAGTTGGGTGATTTAGAAAAGGCTGACTCTGGATCAGTTGGGTGATTTAGAAATGGCTGATTGTGGATCAGTTGGGTGATTTAGAAAAGGCTGATTCTGGATCAGTTGGATGATTTAGAAAAGGCTGAATCTGGATCAGTTGGGTGATTTAGAAATGGCTGATTCTGGATCAGTTGGATGATTTAGAAAAGGCTGAATCTGGATCAGTTGGGTGATTTAGAAATGGCTGATTGTGGATCAGTTGGGTGATTTAGAAAAGGCTGATTCTGGATCAGTTGGATGATTTAGGAAAGGCTGATTCTGGATCAGTTGGTGATTTAGTAAAGGCTGAATCTGGATCAGTTGGGTGATTTAGAAAAGGCTGAATCTGGATCAGTTGGGTGATTTAGAAAAGGCTGAATCTGGATCAGTTGGGTGATTTAGAAATGGCTGATTGTGGATCAGTTGGGTGATTTAGAAAAGGCTGATTCTGGATCAGTTGGATGATTTAGGAAAGACTGATTCTGGATCAGTTGGTGATTTAGTAAAGGCTGAATCTGGATCAGTTGGGTGATTTAGAAAAGGCTGAATCTGGATCAGTTGGGTGATTTAGAAAAGGCTGAATCTGGATCAGTTGGATGATTTAGAAAAGGCTGATTCTGGATCAGTTGGGTGATTTGGAAATGTAGATTCCAGACCTGTTGGGCGATTTAGGCCTGGTTCAGGAAAGCTGATTCCAGATCTGTTTGGTGATTCATAAAGGTGTATTCCAAATAAAGCTGATCTAGATTCTTGTTGATTCTGGATCAGTTGGGTGATTTAGAAAGGCTGATTTTAGATCAATTGGGAAATTCAGAAAGACTGATTCTGGGTCAGATGGGTGATTTGAAACGTTTATTCTGGATCAATGTATTTAGCTGATTCTAGATCAGTTGGGTGATTTAGAAAAGCTGATTCTGGATCAATGTATTTAGCTGATTCCAGATCAGTTGGGTGATTTGAAAAGGTGATTCTGGATCAGGTTGCAGATTCAGAAAAGTTGATTCTGAATCAGTTTATTTTGTTGATTCTGGATCAGTTGGGTGACTTAGAAAGGCTGATTTTAGATCAGATGGGTGATTTGAAAGGTTGATTCTGGACCAGTTAGATGATTTGAAAGGCTGATTTTAGATCAGATGGGTGAAAGGTTGATTCTGAATCAGTCTGGTGATTCAGATAAGCAAAGAATAAATGAATGAATCTCTAATCATTCACACTCAGTATTATACATATATAATATATATTATTAGTAGTAGTTGTTTCTCTTTCTCTCTCTCCCTCCCTCTCTCTCTCTCTCTCTCTCACACAGCCCCCCCCCCCCCCCTTTCACACATCACCCTCTCCCCCTCTGCCTCTCTCTTCATCAGTATTCTTCTTCTCTCTGTGGAGTGTTTCTCAGTGTGACCTCCTCTGCTGCAGCGACTGACCCACTGCCATCTTTTAAACAGAGGACTAACCTTATAGACCCTAAACAGACAGACACACACACACACACACACACACACACACATACACCAAAACCATAAACCTATAGACACTTCTCTCAGACACACACACACACACACACACACACACAAACTCACCCACCTGACAAATTCACAACACAATATGAGCAACTGCCTACTGTCCAGTTGATCCTCCACATGCAGTCATAACGGCTCCCTCTATAAATCAATTCATTTAGCTGATTCTGGATCAGTCTGTTGATTCAAAAAGGACATATCTGGATCAATTCATTTAGCTGATTCTGGATCAGTCTGTTGATTCGAAAAGGACATATCTGAATCAGTTCATTTAGCTGATTCTGGATCAGTCTGTTGATTCAAAAAGGACATATCTTGATCAGTTCATTTAGCTGATTCTGGATCAGTCTGTTGATTCGAAAAGGACATATCTGAATCAGTTCATTTAGCTGATTCTGGATCAGTCTGTTGATTCAAAAAGGACATATCTTGATCAGTTCATTTAGCTGATTCTGGATCAGTCTGTTGATTCAAAAAGGACATATCTTGATCAGTTCATTTAGCTGATTCTGGATCAGTCTGTTGATTCAAAAAGGACATATCTGGATCAGTTCATTTAGCTCAGACTGTTGATTCGAAAAGGACATATGTGCTTTGAGCGATCCGATCATAATCTGATCACAATGCCACAATGCTCGGACAAGTGAAATCTGAGCGTGATCCGATCACCAATCGGTGATAACGCCAGTAAACAGGCCCACAAGGTCACTGTTGGGTCACAAATACATCAGTATCAGGATCAGGCCTCCTTCCCGTCCTGGAGAACGGCTTTCAAACTCCATCCTCTGAAAAATCTCACTGTTCGGATATTTTTTGTGTAAAAAAAAAAAAAAAAAAAAAGGAAGAAAAAAAGGAAGGAAAAAAAACCCACAATCCATTTAATTAAAATTAAATGATGATGAACAAATGCCGACACTGGCTTGGAGCAATATGCACCGGATTACAAGGTTCGTTATGTGCCTTGTGTTCGTTTGGACCTAATCAGCTTATTACGGCGGCTCATTAGGGATGTTTCGGCAATATTTGAACTTCGCTTGTCTAATTTGACAGACGAGTACGTTCTTTTTTGGCCTTTTCCATTTGGCTACAGCAGACGGATCCCTATCTGACTCCAAAGACATTCTTTTAATTAGCTTTATTTATTTATTTATTTATTTATTTATTCATTTATTCATTGATTCATTCATATGGTTGCATGTCCCAGAGGAAGGCCCAATGGAAATCAGTGGTTCAGAAATAGAATATGGGGACAGGTGAACTCACAGGTGTATTCTGATTTCCTATTACTATTATTATTATTATTATTATTATTATTATTAGATTAGTCATATTACTGTCACACACATGTATGAAATCATTTTTGTTGTTGTCTCTGCATCAGCTCATGTTATCGTATTATTGTGCTATCAATGCCCCTCCAGCAGCTAGCATGAATGAAGTCTTTGCTAGTTTGTTGCTAGCCTTTGCTTCAGTGGTCTGATCTGTACAGTTGGGAGGTTATGTGGATATTAGCGGCCTTAACCCACTCCTACAGCTATGAGCTATCGGTAGCTTGTCTGCTGCATGGCTAACCTTCTTTTAAATATGTACGATGGTCTGATTGAAAGCGTTAGCTGCTCAAGCTTTTGGAAAGACGTTGGGGCATCATGGGAAATGTAGTGCCTGCAGTCAATGTTTGGTGTGTTCTGTAGTTCTGCTCAGCAATACTGGATAAATTTGACCACATTATAAAGCCATGATTTCAGTGAGGTTTTCCAATAAATTGGGTCGGATGACGCCCCTGCAGTGGTTTCAGTATATTCAGTGAATATCACTCGAACATGAACAGTGAAGTTCGGTGACCGAGGCTGCATTTAACTTTATGAAATTTACTTATTAGCATATTGTTGATATGCTAATAAATCCGATATTGGCACAAAACAGCTAAGCTAAGCATGCTCGTTGCCATCTTTCACCCTGCCAACAGTCCATTTTCACGTCTTTCACCTGCATTGTTTAAACAGCAGCGCTGCTTGTGAATATCTCTACGCCGATGGGCGTGGTGGTCTCGAAATGAGGGGTGTTCAGGTCAGTTTCTGGCGTATTGCTGTGTATCTTGGCAACGGAAAACACAGGAGGAGCTCCACTGACTGAAAACAGCCTAGGCAGACGTTCGTCAACAATGAGACGTTCGTTGTTATCTTGGCAGTGAATTGTCAACACAGGCATGTGCAGCCGGACGCTCGTACACCCCCCACGCTTTACACCACTGAAATATCAACCCGCCAAGGTCAGACAGACCGCTCCTGGCTCTTAAAGGGAGTGTCAGCGCTTCAAGCTGCACAAGGCAAACTTTTCCTCTCGTTACGATAGCAAAGACACACTCACACGGCCCCTAAATCAAGCTGTGTGGTGCACAGTTGACGACTCGCCGATTGCTAAGATTGCTAAAATAGACGTAGACAATAGTTGCAAATTTGACAACATAGCGGACAGTTCTGGCCTCATTTCTATAGAACAGAAGAGAATGTTAATGTTTCCTACAGTCATCAAACTTACAGCCTAGCCGGACCACCACTGGCTGCCTAGAATGGTCAGTGGCATTTTAACAATGGGGACCTCTAGTATGTTTCCTGTAGCATTTTCTGTGGCCCTGCCAATGCCCAAGCCATGCCCTCAGAGCCTTAAGCTATAGACCACATATTTACTAGTGGTTAGATGGGAAGGGCCCAGGACCTCATCAACATGACTAGTGATGAATGCCACGGTCAGCCGGCATGGTAGCAATACTAGCGCCACGGTAGAGATGCTAACGGTGTGGCAGCGATGCTGGCTGAGGTTAGCAACCAGTGTGCCAACACTGCGGTAGAGAAGCTGGTCGAGGTCGGCCTCCGACACGCTGCTAATGTTGCGGTAGCGATGTTGAGCCGACGTGCAATCGCTACGCACAACCTCAGCTTACCTAAGACTACAGCTCCTCTCAGCAGCACAGATACTTGTTAGCTTTGTAGCTAAATGTAGCCCTCAAGCCGCTATTCAAATACATTTAAAAAGCCTCTCTAAAGGGGGTTAAATTTCCAAATTCCTAACTAAATTCCACCCCTAACTCACTTTTCCTCATGTTAAGGACGAATGATGACCCTACGGAGCTTAAAGAGCTTCACCACGGGAACGTCTGGCCCACCAGCTTTATTCTGCATTTGAATGAAGAATCTGCTTTTTAATGTTCACCTTAAAAAGCAGACTGGAGAAATCTGCTCCGACAGGCGTAGAAGAATGTGTCTACGCATAGGTGTATGTGTGTGTGTGTGTCCTTATCTTATACTCTCACACACACACACACACACACACACATTCACAGTCTGCTTGTGTACAGATCTGTATGACTTGTCTGCTTTTTATAGTCTCCGAGCTTCACCTCTCCTAACGTAGACACTTAGCCTGCTTATCAGACACACACACACACACACACACACCCCTGTGTGTTTCTGTGTTTGTTGGGTGTTTCCATGTGCTGTAGGAGTGTGTATAAATGCTGCTGTGAACTACAGCTTCAACCATTCAGAACTTTAAAGGAAAGGTTTGGTGGAAAATCAGACTTTCACAATTTTCCACCTACCACAAATGTAGGCGATCCTAATAGTGGCCCAATTCTGCAGTGGTGGCCCTTAAGCAAGGCCCTTAACCTTCTCCACGATCCAGGGGGCGCTGCTGTAGCATGGTGTAATGACAGTACAAAGGTACCTCGAGAGCTTTGAGGTTAAGGTTTGCCAACAAACCCTCCTACAAACATTAGACATCAATCATCACCCAAAGCCCCCACATGGACATGCTAGCATGCTAGCAGAAGGTTTTGTCCATGTTGGTCCCACATATGGATGCCCATCGAGGCCAGCGATTGGACCAGGAGGGGATAAACACTTGCACCATCTTGGTTGTACATTGCATACAGGGCCTAGTTGGGCCCTATTTGATATTTAGGGTGGGGCTGCAATGATTGGACCCATTTGGGAAGCCCAACTGGGTCCCAGTGACAACACGGAGACCATACCCAGGTTTTCTGTGCGGCACATATTGCAATTTAATGAATGACGCTGATTCGGGCTTTCCACTCACTCGCTTATTTTTGGAATTCTTCATTCCACCTTAAATGTGGTGGAGTTACACTCTGACACAAGTACATTTAAGGTGGAACTGAAAATCCCTAAAAAATCTCAAGGAGATTGAGCACAAATACAGGCTCAACTTTGCCCATGGTTTGTTTTTTTTACTTCATACTTGTCAATTCGAGTCCTCATCGTTCTGCAGATGACCTAGAACCAAAGCTACTTGGAACGTACAAGAACTCAGAATGGGCGGGCCGTGGGAGACTGACCTTAGTAACCTCAGCTTTGTCCTTTTTTACTTTTTCAGCTTTGGGGGAAATGTTCATTTCTAGCCTAACTGTGGATACAATATATGGGCAAAAGTATTGGGACACCTCTTATGCACTACATTCAAGTACTTCATTCAGTCTCATTGCCACAGGTGTATAAAAATCGAGCCCCTAGTCCTGCAGTCGGCCTTTCTTCCACACATTCTGTGAAAGAACGGGAGGTTCTGAAGAGCTCACTGAACTCCAGCGTGGTTCTGAATGTGATAGGAGACACCGCTGCACCAACAACTACAAGTCAGCTGGTGAAATTTAGACCTTCCCTCCTAGATCTTCCACCATCAGCTGTGAGTGGCATTGTTATTGAACAGTGGAAGCGTTTAGAGGAACCACAGAGAGCAGCTCAAAGTAAAGTTATAGAGTGGGGTCAGGGCCGAGTGCTGACCTCAGAGCATAGTGCAGAAAAGCCTCCGACGCTCTGCTGACTCAATAACTGCAGAGCTCCAGACCTCCTCTGGCATTAACATCAGCACAAGAAACCCTTGTGCCGGGAGCTGCATGCAAACCTTACATCACCAAGCACAGTGCCAAGCATGGGATGGAGTGGTGTAAAGAACACTGCTAACTGTAAAGTTTGGTGGAGGGGGGATCATGTTACGGGATCGTGCTTTAAGGATTGCTCCATAGGCTCAATGGTACACTTCCAACTTCGGGTCCTGCAATACTTTCTACCATATAGTGTATCTCCTCCCAACAAAGAGCCACACACACACACACACACACACACTGAGTCTCTGTTCCCACAGCATCACAGTCATTAGTCTCTGCTCCCTCTGCACAACTAATTCAATCCCCTTCTTGTTTTTCCGATCTTTATCTGTCCCAGATTTGTGACGAACAGCTTTCACGGCTAATGTAGGGCGTCACAACACGGCTCTAAAAATACACACTCCAACCTCACCACACCCCCTCCGCTAGTGCTTCCACCCACCCCCGTACGCATTGTTCGGAGATGAAAGATCCACACATGCTTGGCTTGCACTTTTTATTCCGGGGTGTTCTATACCACAGGAGCAAGAAAATAAATAAATAAACAAATGGAAGAATAAATAAATAAATAAAAACATGACAGCGGAAAGTAGGCTAGCGCTGCTTTTCGCCCGTGTTCCTTCATCTCTGCACTACATTTGCTAGATTTGACCAGGGATTTGCTGTACGAGGCACAATCAGGATACGTCCCTGAGGAGATGTACTGCACCGTCGAGCTATTAAAGTGTGTTGGTGGATCCCAGAAAGTCTGGTCCTGACGACTACCCTTACACACACACACTTGGTACTTGCTAGCGCTAACACTTCACACACGCTTTCTTTACTTCAGTGCTTAATCAACTACATCTCCCAGAGATCAAGCCTATTGATTTGACCAAACAAACAAATAAAGCAATTTATGGAACACAGGACTGAAGCCGAGCAGGAAAACATCTTCATTAGAGGCAAGGAAAAAAAAAAAGCTCCCGCTGGATCTTTGCGATGCTAGCGCTGGTCCTCTCGAGCTTCCCGTCTGCTTTCTTTATCATAGAACTAAAACTGCTGGAGTCAGAGGTGAACAGTGGTGTTGCTAATGGAAAAACAGCCAAATCACACTGGTCCAACTGGTTAAGGTTGTTGGGAGGAATAGGGCTGTATGTTCTTGTTTTATTAGAACTTGGTAAATATGAATTTCCTAATGATTGACTGGTTTAATTGGCCTAATTAAGCGATTATTATTATTATATAGGTTAAGCTAATGTTAGAATTAGGTTTAGGTATAGTAGATTAACTTTAGGTTAATGTTAGAGTTAGGTTTAGGTGTAGTAGGTTAAGTTAAGGTTGGGATAGAATTAGGTTTAGGTGTAGTAGATTAAGTTTAGATTAAGGTTAGGATTAGGTTTAGGTGTAGTAGGTTAAATTAAGGCTGGGGTTAGGATTAGGTTTAGGTTTAGTAGGTTAAGTTAAGACTGGGGTTAGAATTAGGTTTAGGTGTAGTAGATTAACTTTAGATTAAGGTTAGGATTAGGTTTAGGTGTAGTAGGTTAAGTTAAGGTTGGGGTTAGAATTAGGTTTAAGTTTAGGTTGGGGTTAGAATTAGGTTTAGGTGTAGTAGTTTAACTTTGTGTTAATGTTAGAATTAGGTTTAGGTGTAGTAGGTTAACTTTAGATTAAGGTTAGGATTAGGTTTAGGTGTAGCAGGTTAAGGTTGGGGTTAGAATTAGGTTTAGGTGTAGTAGATTACCTTTAGATTAAGGTTAGGATTAGGTTTAGGTTTAGTAGGTTAAATTAAGGCTGGGGTTATAATTAGGTCTAAGTTTAAGTTGGGGTTATAATTAGGTTTAGGTGTAGTGTGTTAAGTTTAGGTTGGGGTTAGAATTAGGTTTAAGTTAAGGTTGGGATAGAATTAGGTTTAGGTGTAGTAGATTAACTTTAGATTAAGGTTAGGATTAGGTTTAGGTGTAGTAGGTTAAGTTAAGGCTGGTGTTAGAATTAGGTTTAAGTTTAGGTTGGGGTTAGAATTAGGTTTAGTTGTAGTAGGTTAACTTTAGGTTAATGTTAGAATTAGGTTTAGGTGTAGTAGGTTAACTTTAGATTAAGGTTAGGATTAGGTTTAGGTGTAGTAGGTTAAGTTAAGGTTGGGGTTAGAATTAGGTTTAAGTGTAGTAGATTAACTTTAGATTAAGGTTAGGATTAGGTTTAGGTTTAGTAGGTTAAGTTAAGGCTGGGGTTATAATTAGGTTTAAGTTTAAGTTGGGGTTAGAATTAGGTTTAAGTTTAAGTTGGGGTTAGAATTAGGTTTAGGTATAGTATGTTAAGTTAAGGCTGGTGTTAGAATTAGGTTTAAGTTTAGGTTGGGGTTAGAATTAGGTTTAGGTGTAGTAGATTAACTTTAGATTAAGGTTAGGATTAGGTTTAGGTGTAGTAGGTTAACTTTAGGTTAATGTTAGAATTAGGTTTAGGTGTAGTATGTTAAGCTTAGGTTGGGATTAGAATTAGGTTTAGGTGTAGTAGGTTAGCTTTAGGTTAATGTTAGAATTAGGTTTAGGTGTAGTATGTTAAGTTTAGGTTCAGGTTAGAATTAGGCTTAGGTGTAGAAGGTTAAGTTCAGGTTAATGTTAGAATTAGGTTTAGGTGTAGTATGTTAACTTTAGATTAAGGTTAGGATTAGGTTTAGGTGTAGTAGATTAAGTTTAGGTTGTGGTTAGGATTAGGTTTAGTTGTAGTAGGTTAACTTTAGGTTAATGTTAGAATTAGGTTTAGGTGTAGTATGTTAAGTTTAGGTTCAGGTTAGAATTAGACTTAGGTGTAGAAGGTTAAGTTCAGGTTAATGTTAGAATTAGGTTTAAGTGTAGTACATTAAGTTCAGGTTAAGGTTAATACTATGTTTAGGTGTAGTAGATTAAGTTTAGGTTGGGGCAGAATTAGGTTTAGGCGTAGTAGGTTAAGTTAGGTTGCAGTTAAGATTAGGTTTAGGTGTAGACGGTTAAGTTTAGGTTAGGTTAAGGTTGGAATTAGGTTTTCGTGTAGTTTATGTTAAGTTTAGATGTAGGTTAGGTTAGGTCAGGTTTAGGGTAAGGTTAGAATTAGGTTTAGGAGTACTGGGTTCGAGTTTAGGTTGAGGTTAGAACTTTAAACTGGGTTTAAAAAAGGAGGTTTGGGATTGGTGCACGAAAACAAAGCAGTTCTTTTAAAGCAAAGTAGAAAAGTGTACAACCAGCCACACAGCCGTCCTCAGACAAGTGTTCTACATCACTGAGCCAGTCAAGTGTGTTAGTAAATCTCAGAAAGTCTGGTCTTGGCGGCTACACTTCCTCGCACAAACATACACTCCCACTCCTTCTTTACTGCAGCACTTAATGACCTATATCTCCCATCCATCAAACACATTGATTTGACCAAGCAAACCAATAAAGTCATTAATCTAAGCCAGAGCTGAAGTAGAAAAACATCGCCACCGGAGCTTCGGCCTCCTGCTGGAGGTAGGGCATGTTCTCTCCACTGACTGACTCTAGTACTTAAATACCTGCAAGGCAGCAAGTGCATCAGATCGTAACAACACCATTCCCTGGAGGAACATCATGACAAACTACTAAAGCATGATGCTGCATCAAGGAAAGTCTGGCCCTGGTGCTTTGAGGCACCACTGAAAGACACTCTCACATGCTTTTCTGGACAAGCTGAGTGAAAGAAGAGCACTAGCCTGCCCAAATCTCCACAGTTACATACTGCAAGTTTTACCTTTAGCAGCTCAGACTCCTGCTGATACTCCACTGACCGGAACAAGGGGAGAGCGGCGTCTCCGTCATTCCCACTCCGCTCTGGTGGTGGAGCTGCAGGAGGAGAACCTCTCTCCAGAACTGCTGCTGTGTAACGCTGCGTGACCCATAGAGTCATATTAGCGTAAAATCCTGTAGTATTACTCTACCGCCTCTACAGCCCACATGCTGCTCTACCTTTAGATGCTGATTCTGGAGCTTTCAGTTTGTCCAGAAATGCATGTGTACAGCTGTCCATGAGGGGGCGCTCAAAGCATGACTTTGCGTATTTACTGCAACTCTAGGGGGAGCCCAGGAGCAAAAAGTACGAGTTTCCGCATTATATTGGATTTTTTTCTGCCTAATCTACCACTATCAGCTCAGTACAAATGTGCTAATTACTATACTGTTACCATATGTAGCTAATTTCAACACAACTTTATTATTTTATATACATCTTTATTATTTTACATATTTTAGTTTGCTTCACTTTAGCGGATCTTAATTTTTATTTTTTATTGTTTTCTTTGGTTGTTTATAAAATATTATTATTATTATTATTATTATTATTATTATTATTATTTTGACTTTTTTTCTCCTCTTAATTCTGGTTTTATTTGTTATTTTGGCTTTTAATTCCTATTTTAGTTTTTATTTTTGTTTTATAATTTTTTAAATGATGTATTTTTATATATCATTATATATTTAATTTATTTAATTTATATTGTGAATTTATAAAATATAATTAAATTATACATTCATTTAAAAAATATATACAAATATTTAAAAAAAAAATTATGTATTTTTTCTTTCTCACTAACTAAATCTTAATTTGATCATTTTATGCTCAATTAGTTACATTTTTTATGTCAATTCTGACATCCTCAATCCTCGGCTACATTAAAAATAAGGGTCACCATCAATTTCAGAAAAAACAATAAACAAGCAGGTGTCCCAAAACTTTTGTCCATGTGTGTATCTGCAATAAGTAATGACAAGCGTTTGATAGGCGTGGTCATACTGGTAGACCAGTTCATGCTGGTCTTTCTGGTCATAGTGGTAGACTTCAGAGGTCTTGTGGAGTCCATCAGATCTGTTGTGGCGCCACAAGTGGACCCACTCACTATTACTGAGGTGGTGTTAATGTTATGGCTGATCGGTGTACACTCACATGCTAACTTTTTTTTTTTTTTTTTTTTCTTCAACACCAAATCAACTACTTAATCTCCCATCCATCAAACACATTGATTGTTTGACCAAACAAGCAAATACACCAATTCATCTGAAACCGGGCCGAAGCAGAAAACAGCTCAATAGGAGCCGAACCTCGCTGCTGGAGGTGCTCTGCGCAGGGGTTAGCATGCTAACGCTAGCTATTACACACCTTCTGAGGCTTGTTTTCTTGTTTCTGGAGCTTTATTGATCAAGCGATCTATGAACTGCCCTTAAGATGAAAAAGCAGCCAATTCATCAGAGTGGTAGCTAACACAGGCTTACCGCTACTTAGCGCAGATACACTATATGGACAAAAGTTTTGGGACACCTTGCTTCTTCTGAAATCAAAGGTATTAAAAAGAGCTGATCCTGTTTTGTTGGAGTAACAGGAGTCTCTACTGTCCAGAGAAGAAGACTTTCTACTAGATTTTGGAGCTGGAGCATTGCTGTGAGGATTTGATTGCATTCAGCCACAAAGGCTGCGTGTTAGTGAGGTCAGGATGTTGGACAGATGATCGCTGCCCCACCTCATCATGCCCAACTCCTCAACTCCTACTCCACAAACGTATTTTGTAACATGCTCATGTAGGGCTTGCATGGGTGGAGCGCTGGGTGGGCTAGGCCGCTTCCAGGTGGGCATAGAGTACATGTGTTGCTACTGGATGCAGTTGGCCTTCCCAATTGGCAATGGGCTCTATTGCTACAACCCAGCCTTATGCAGTGTACAACCTAGACGGGGCCCTCCTGGCCTCATCACTGACCCTGGTGGGCATCCATATAAGGGGTCAACATGCGACCCATGGAAAAAACCCTGGGGGGTGGCTACCCATACAGGCCCATACATGTTATCTGGGTGTGTCAGCAATAGGTGCAATACATTCATTAGAAGGGGTGTCCACAAACATTTGGCCGTATAGTGCAATTATACTATTAACAAAATGTGCTAACAGCTAAAAGCCCAACACTTACCACCAGAAAACCTCAGACTAATAAACACTACTGCGGAGATAGTTCCATTGATTTTCCTTTAGGATCATAATCGTTTCAATTACAAGAAAGGAAGACCCCTGTATGTGTGGGTGCGGTGTGTGTGTGGTGTGTGTGTGTGTGTGTGTGTGTTATTGAATGAACCAATTTCAGGAGTGACTGCACTGTGCTTTATTATTGCTCATAAGCTCAAGGTCAGCTGAGGAAGATGAACTGCTCTTGCTTGCTATCCAGCACCGACCTAATTTATCATGCTAGTTCGCCCTACTCCGTAAAGCGTTCCCTTTGGGCCCTCACACACACTCATGCACATACACACACACACACACACACAGCCCTACAGCTACCAGCAAGGAGCAGGACACCAGACCACTAACCCCAAGTGGTAAATGTGTGTGAGTGTTGGGGGTGAGACAGCGGGAGGGGACGATGGGTGCATCATGCAGAAAAATATGTGTGTGTGTGTGTGTGTGTGTGTGTGTGTTGGGGTGGGTGGAGGTGACAGAGCATGCAGGTGAATGTAGATAGAAAGGAGTGAAAAATAGTGAGAAAGCAAAGAGACTAAAAAAAAGGAAGCTCTCTCTCACACACACACATACTATACGGACAAAAGTATTGGGACACCTGCTTGTTCACCGTTTCTTCAGAAATCAAGGGGACTAAAAAGAGCTGATCCTGCTTTTGATGGAGTGACTGTCTCTACTGTCCAGAGAAGAAGGCTTTCTTCTAGATTTTATAGTATTGATGGACTGCTGTGAGGATTTGATTGCATTCAGCCGTAAGAGCGTTAGTGAGACCAGGATGTTGGATGATCACCACTCCACCTCATCTCAAAAGTATCGGATTGAGCACCAACCATCATTGCCATACGCCAGAGAACACAGTCCTTCCACTGCTCCACAGCTCAATGCAGGGGGGCTTTATCCCCCTCTAGCCCACGCCTGGCATTATTAGACAGCATGATGCCAATAGGTTCATCCCAGGTTAATCTGCTGCAGAGAGTCCTATTCTATTGGCAGTGCGTCTCCGCAGGGATTAGACAAGATGTGTGTGTGTGTGTGTGTGTGTGTTTGCATGCATTTGCATCTGTCAGCAATGGGTCTAACTTGCAGTAGCTGGGGTGTCCACAAACTTTTACAATTTTATTAGTGTATTAGTGCATAAATAACACACTACATAGCAGTGGGCTGGGCTCAAGCTGATCACCTGATCACTGGACTCCAGGTACTTATACACACACACACACACTCTCTCTCTCTCTCTCTCTCTCTCTCTCTCTCTCTCTCTCTCTCTCTCTCACAGAGCTGCCTCGTGATCTGGCTGATATTCTCTGAGCCGAAGCCTCAGAAGATCAGACACTCGTATTCAAATCAACCCAGAGACCCAGGGGGTTTCACTCTCCCAGAGCTTCCCTTTCCCAGTTTGTCCTTCCCCTCTCTCATCCCCTCTACCTTTTAGATCCCCCTTCCTTTCATCTCGCTCTCTCACTCTTTTCATTCTCCAGGCAGATTTTGGCCAATATGTGCATCCTGGGCTGCTGTGGGAGCTCTCCCTCTCTTAATTCAATTCAATTCAGCTCAATTCAATTCAAATCCAATAAGCTTTCATGGGGTTTTAATGGCATGACCATTTTCATTTGCAGCCAAAGCAGAGTAGATCTGTTTAATGTGATCACAAACCCGTCTATCAATTAGTCTCTGCACACACACATTTATTATTACACTATATTCCATTATTATCTGAATGAGACCTTAAAGTGGGGTGGTCTTCTACAACAAGCCCAGAAGACCACATCGGGTTCTACCACTGTCAGCCATGACCAGAAAGCTGAGGCTGCAGTGGCTCAACCCAGGTCCAGCAACACTGGGCAGCTGGAGATAGGAGAGTCGTAGCCTGAGGTCTGAGGCTCACTTTATAGATGGCCGGGCCAGAATTTGGCGCCAACAGCATGATTCAATGGACTCAACTGTCGTAGTCTTGTGTCAGCAGTCAACAGGCCGGGCTGGTGGAGGTGTTGGTTTAATGGCATGGTATGAATGCTGAGCAGAACACAGTACTGTACTTTTACTTAAACTACTTGCGATACTTAAGTACAAAAACTGTTAAATACTTTAGTACTTCCACTCAAGTCTGGAGCTTAAAGATCACTTCCACTTGAGTCACTCGTACTTTTACTTAAGTCTGAGTCTCTAGTACTTTATACATGTCTTAGCTGCTCCACAGGAGGGCGCCGATTGCTCTGTAGCACTTGCTGGAGTTCCACTTGTTTCACTCTGGCATCAATGACCCGTGGGGCACCACTGTGCCCATCACTTTGCCTGAAACCTCATTATCATGCCCTTTTGGACATCAGTCAGATGGCGTCCTTTGCCCATGATGATGGTTCTGCTGACGTAGCACCTGTGACGGTGTCCCGGGCCGAGTTCTCTCCAAACCAGGGGTGGTCCTAATGTTCTGATATGACTGTGACAGTGGGCAAAGAGTGGCCACATCTCGAAACTCCCAACTTCGTGGGATGTTCTAGAGCTGCTGTACTGAGAATGGATTTCTCCCACATTGAGGGTCTGAACAGTGGTGCCCCACAGGTCGTTGATGCCAGAGGGGAACGACGACCCTGGCCAGTGGTGCATAGCAATCGAGGCACCACTGTGGAACAGCTAACCTCTATAATCAGAGGTGTCAAGTAAGAAAGTACAAATGTTGGTTTTCTAAACTTTACTGGAGTAATTATTTCCTTCTACTTCTCACATTTTCCCCAATTATCTGAACTTTCTCCTCCTTACATTTTAAAAACAGCCTCATTCCTCCTATTTCATTTCCCTTTGTTTTCATTCCGGCTCGTCATCAATAAAAAACCCTCTCCAGATAAATCTCTCCATCCGGAAAGTGTGAGTCTGATCCTGATTGGATGAGAAGTATAAACAGACACCATTCTGACTCCCTATTGGTTTATAAGAGATCCATCACACCTGCACACGTCCCGTCACTCTCCAGCAGCTCACAGCAGACGTCTGTAGTCTAGTATAAAGACTGTGTCCGTGGCAGAGACTCAAGAGAGCTGCAGTGAAACGTCCCGACTGAGCCCCACATTTACATTCCAATAAAGCTTATTGATCACACGTCTCTGAAGTCTGACTTTCTGCAGCTTTACAGAACTTCTAGACATTGACTCCTCATATTTTCCTCCATGAAGCTCATGTTAGAGACGCTCCTTTAATAGAGCTGATATTACTGAAATGCCTTATTTTCAATGGGCAGATCTGCAGCTGAAACAGGAGCCTAGTGCAGCCCAACATTTTTAACATCAACATTTTAATAGAACATTCTCCTCATTATGACTTTTAGAGAAATGGGGTTTAGGGGAGGGGGGGGGGGGGGTAGTGCACTATAGACCCCTGTGGTGAGGCCTAAGCTTTCGGCCTTTGTTTTCCTTCCATTACTTTTACTTTTCTACTTGAAGTCGTTCTGAAACCAGTACTTTTACACTTTTACTGGAGTAAAAAGCTTTTTAAACCCTAGTATCTCCACTCGCTTCTACCTGAGGAATGAACAGGAATTTGGAAGACCTTTCATCACCGTCAATCTTTTTATGCGAAAACCTTGTATGTTCAAAATGCCAACTTATATATTTTTCTACTCTGATCCACATTAGCATAAGCAGCACTGTATGAACGTATGGCTGGAGCAGGTGTAGCCTCTGCCAGGCGGCGCTCGTTAGATTTTCTTAATTAGCATTCAGTGATCGCTGCTCCACCAGCACAGCTTTAAAAGCACACACCTATAAATAGCAGAACAAGAATATCTAATTAATCCCTCGTTCTCTTCATCTGCACTTTCATCTCTCTCAATCATGTTGCACGTGTGTGTTTTACCTGTGTGTGTGTGTGTGTGTGTGTGCTGGTCTCTCAGAATCAGAGAGAGAATGAGCGAGCAAACGCGAGTGAGTGAGTGTGTGAGGAGACTGTCAAGCACATACATTCTGGCTTAGATGAGCAGGGGGCATGCGTGGGCACAGGCAGCGGCGGCAGCAGCTGTGTGTGTGTGTGTGTGTGAGAGATGAAAAAGACAAAGGCCCAGTTCATATCTTAACACTCCATTGTCTGAGTCTCTAGTGTCTCTGGTACTGTTTATCTAAGAGTGTGTGTGTGTGTGTGTGTGTGTGTGTGTGTGTGTGGAGTGAGGGAGGCCCTGATTTGAACTGGTTTAGTGTGTGTATCTAGTGCCTGAGTGCCTATGTTGCTTTTTATGTGTGTGTGTGTGTGTGTGTGTGTGTGTGTGTGTGTAGTTGATAATCAGTGTACTTGTAAATGTTACAGCGTCCATCGATATGACACTGACATAGGCTTTAATTACCTGTCCACATTACTAAGAGTTCAAATACAAACACACACACACACACACACACACACAAGCTAATCACACACTCCTTCTCTTGACTTCAGGCCTCAGAAACCTCCACTGACTGGAACAGGGGGAGAACGGCGTCTCCATCATTCCCACTCCGGGCCGGAACACTGCTGCTACTGCTGCACTATGGAGCTCTTGTGGTGGAGCTGCAGGTGGAGAACCTCTCTCCAGAACTGCTGCTGTGTAACGCTGCGTAACCCATAGAGTCATATTAGTGTAAGATCCTGTAGTATTACTCTACCGCCTCAGCCCACATGCTGCTCTACCTTCTGATCAAGCTTCTGGAGCTCTCAGCTTGTCCAGAAATGCATGCATACTAGTTGTCCATGACGGGGCGCTCAAAGTGTGATTTGTATTTACTGTAGTGGAGTAACAGTGAATTACACTACACAACTGTAGGGGCAGCCCAGGAGCATAAGGGTTTTCACTGAGACTACCCCAAGTGTTGCCGCACTTACTGTCCATACACTGCCAAAATGTGTCAAAAGTTTGTGGACACCTCATCTAAGAGCTCGAATGCATTGAGCTACACTTTAAGTTGCACCCATTGCTGACACAGATGTGCAAATGCACACACACACACACACACAAACAGCTTGTCTAGTCTGTGTAGAGAAGTACTGCCAATAGAATAGGACTCTCTGGAGCAGAAAACCAACATGAACCTATGCTGCCTATTTCCAGGTGTAGGTTAGAGGGGTATAAAGCCCCCCAGCATTGAGCTGAGGAGCAGTGGAAGAACTGTGTTCTCAGGAATGAAAGATGGTGCTCCATCCAATACTTTTGGGATGAGTTGGGGAGTTGGTTTGGGATTAGGTGGGGTGGTGATCATACAACATCCTGACCTCACTAACATCCTGTCCTCACAGCAATGCTCCTCCTCCAAATTCTAGTAGAAAGCCTTCTTCTTCCCTGGACAGTAGAGACGGTTACTCCAACAAAAGCAGGATCAACTCTGAAGAAACTCAGAAGTGAATGAGCAGGTGTCCCAATACTTTTGTCCATATAGTGTATAGTATTTAGCCTGCTAGATCCTTTGAAGCACAGAGACAGAGCCGAATGAAAGCCGATCTGCCTCTGATCTGGAGCTGATTTTGTCAGCAGTTTACAAAAAAAAAAAAAAAACCTGTCGGCGAGTGGAAATCGCTAATCTCCATGAGGCTGTGGCCCGGAAGGAGACATCAGAAGTCTGTAATAGCATGAGAAATTTTACTCTGTGTAAACAAATCTAAGCTATCTGTTCTATTTCTCATTTCTTCAGACCAAAAGATCAATTTGTAGTTTTCAGCAGTGTGCAGCAACTTGTCTAGCTAGAGGGAAATACCGCTAACAAGCTGTCAATCCACACGTTTCATGAATTAGCATTAGACAACGACACAGAAAACACGAGCCAGAGCTGAGGCATTCACTGCACTGTGCTTTAGGAAGTGTGGTAGTATTAAAAATGTTAGAACTGTGGCCTTAACCCTTAGACATCTAGATTACTGTCGGTTTGCTGGAACCATGGCCCTCCCACACTACCATGATGCTTCAGTACGAACACATGTACTGGACCGCTACACCCCCAGTGCATATTACCACATTCACTTTCTGTAGAGGATTTGAAAACAGCTGGAAAACAAGCCAGTTCCAAAACCTTTTTTTCTTGACTCATTATAATAACGCCCTCAAAATTCAGAGCTGGTAAAACAGTAAAATGCAACAACGACATCAGGAGAATATGGTCATCACCTTTAGACTCTGCTAGGTATGGGAATATGGGTTGCTGCAAGAACCAGGCCTCATGATCGTGGCTTTTCCTTTGCCAGTGTCCGCAGAAGGGTACCTCTGGTAAGATTTGAGAAAGATAAACCCAGGGAAGTGAGCAGGGGCCAGGCTAAAAGCTAATCGGCTACCATCACTTTAGCTTCCCAACAGCACATTGCACTGAGAGGACACCGTGAGAGGACAGCAGCACTATCTGATAAGACCTGGGAATAATTACAGTGTTTTTAGCATGCAGATGCTGGTGCCTGTAGACCAAGAGTGGCAGTGGGAAGGCAGGTCTTTAGCAGTTGACCAATGGCTGCATGTTGATGCTGGTACATGTAGATCAATAGTGGCAGTGGGAAGGCAGGTCTTTAGTAGTTGACCAGTGGCTGCATGTAGATGCTGGCACATGTAGCACAATAGTGGTGGTGGGAAGGCAGGTCTTTAGCAGTTGACCAATGGCTGCATGTTGATGCTGGTACATGTAGACCAATAGTAGCAGTGGGAAAGCAGGTCTTTAGCAGTTGACCAGTGGCTGCATGTAGATGCTGGCACATGTAGCACAATAGTGGCGGTGGGATGGCGGGTGTTTAGCAGTTTGACCAATGGCTGCATGTTGATGCTGGTACATGTAGACCAATAGTGACGGTGGGAAGGCGGGTCTTTAGTAGTTGACCAGTGGCTGCATGTAGATGCTGGCACATGTAGCACAATAGTGGTGGTGGGAAGGCAGGTCTTTAGCAATTGACCAATGGCTGCATGTTGATGCAGGTACATGTAGACCACTAGTAGCAGTGGGAAAGCAGGTCTTTAGCAGTTGACCAATGGCTGCATGTAGATGCTGGTACATGTAGACCAATAGTAGTGGTGGGAAGGTGGGTCTGACCAGTTGACCAATGGCTCAATAGAGGGTGAAGGGCTTTGCTCAAGTGCTCAACAGCGGCAGCTTTCCGAGCCGGGTATTGTGCTCTAATCGCTGAGCCATTGCTGCCCTAATTCTATGGAAGCAATGGAAGCTCTCTCCCACTAGAGCGCAGTTCTCCTCTCAACCAGACTTACTGAAACCAAAAGTCACACTGTTAATATTTAGAGCATATTTTCCGCTGTGTGTTCTCACACATGTACATTTGGATCCCGGGAGCTGAAACAGCGCTCCGTTTGCAAATATGCAGCACGTGTTGGAGCCCCGTGCCTCCGCCTGGATGCTGTATCTGCTGCCTTTGTTAAAGGAAGTCTTTCAGTAAAACATCTTCTAAAAAAAATCTGCTGTAAAGTTGATACGACTCGCTGTAGCTGCCTTGGCGTAGTTTTGTCCTCTGTGGTTTTACGCCTCGCACAACCAGCCGCAGCGAGTTGTTCCGGCGCTAAATCAAGAGGAATCTGTTATCAGCTGCACTTTTCCTATCTTCACCCATCCGGATGATCCTCCCACGCTTGGTGCAACCCTTCTTTGAATGCGTACGGCCCATAAAGTGTGCATTTAGGGTTGTACAGTCGTCGCACAAGCAAAATGCATCTGAATTGCACCTCGAACTGATGAACAAGGCTTGTGGGAAGGATAGTTGAGAATCTGCGTTAAACAGAATTACGTGAGAAATACATATATTTACATATAATACGATACCATGCGTTTTTTGTTATTGCAGGTAATAACTATGGCCATGATTTATGGCTATGATCCAAATCCACAAAGTACCAGATGTACAAGGAATTATATATATATATATACACACACATACACGACAATGACAAAAGTAATAGGACACCCACACTTTACACCTAAAGGAGCTTTTATGATGTCCCATTCTAAACAGCAGCAGGTCTTATTGGAGGCTTTTCTGCACTACGCTCTGAGGAGCTCAGCACTCGGCCCTGACCCCGCTCTGTAACTTTACGTGGTCGGACACTCTGTGGACACTGAGCTGCTCTCTGTGGTTCCTCTAAACTCTTCCACTGTTCAATAACAATACCACTCACAGCTGATGGAGGAAGATCTAGGAGGGAAGGTCTAAATTTCACCAGCTGACTTGTTGTTGTTGGTGCAGCGGTGTCTCCTATTGCATACAGAACCACGCTGGAGTTCAGTGAGCTCTTCAGAACCTCCCATTCTTTCACTAATGTGTGTAAGAAAGGCACCTGAATTCAGTGGTTCAGAAGTGTCTCAATACTTTTGTCCATGCAGTGTGTATGTATGCTGACCAGCCATGACATAGCAAAGCATTGAAGACTGTTATCTAAAGTGGCATCTGTCAAGGAAGGATATATTTGACGGGAGGTGAACAGAGAGGTCTTGAAGGTGATGAAGGTGTTGAAGGAGGACAAATGGACAAGTGTAGGAATCTGAGACACTTTGACAAGAACCAAACTGTGATGTTCTAGATGACTGGGTCATCAGAACATCTCCAAAACATCAGACAGGTCAGTGTGGGGTGTTCCCTGAATGCAGTGGTCAGTACCTACCAAAAGTTCTTCAAGGAAGGTCAACCAATGAACCGATGACAGGGTCATGGGTACCTAAGGCTCACTGATGCCACCCTACAACGTAGAGGACTTCCTACGGGATCTGCTGCTAACTGCTGTCTAGGTACCAGATAACTTAGGACACCTTCAGACGTCTTGTAGAGTTTGTGCCTTGAATGGTCGTATCTGTTGTGGCGGCCCAAGGTGGACCTACTCAATATTAGGCAGGTGGTGTTAATGTTATGGCTGGTCAGTGTATATAATCTCATTGCTGTCCAAATGTCACGATGAATGGACCAATAGAAATGCTCTAAAATGACTTAAAGTAAAATCTTTGTACCTTGACTTTCATTGAAAGGTCAGAAGGTTTTTTTTTTTTTGCCATTTTGGGGATACAAGGTTTTTTGCATGTACAGTAATGTGCACCAATCTATTGCAGGGTACCACACACCCATAAAGGGTCCTAGAGCTGTGTGCAATATACACTGCCTGCTGAACCACTGTGCCACTCATGCCTCTACAGAAGTGGAGTAAATAAAGTAAACAATAAACACCCAAAGACTCAATACTTGGCTTGATATTTGCCATTACCCTTTTCCATTAAAATATGCCTGGACTGCCCCCAAGTCCAATCTTAATCCAACGGACTGGGCCGTGACATGCCTAGAAACCACTGAAAAAACGAAACATGGTGAAGAACATTCATGTGTGGAGTCATGGTGTAATCTGTGTGTTCAGTATCTACTATGAATTGCTCAGTATCGGCTATGAATAGTTCAGTATCCACTATCTATTGTTCAGTATCCACTATGTATTGTTCAGTACCCACTATGAATTGTTTAGTACCCACTATGAATTGTTCCGTATCCACTATGTATTGTTCAGTATCTGCTATGTATTGTTCAGTATCTCTTATGTATTGTTTAGTATCTACTATGAATTATGCATTATCCGCTATGAATTGTTCAGTATCCACTATGAATTGTTCAGTATTTGCTACGTATTGTTAAGTATCCTCTACGTATTGTTCAGTATCCACTATGAATTGTTCAGTATCCACTATGAATTGTTCAGTATTTGCTATGAATTGTTCAGTATCCACTATGAATTGTTCAGTATTTGCTACGTATTGCTCAGTATCCTCTACGTATTGTTCAGTATCCACTATGAATTGTTCAGTATTCGCTATGTATTGTTCAGTATCCTCTACGTATTGTTCAGTATCCTCTATGAATTGTTCAGTATCCGCTATGTATTGTTCAGTATCCACTATGAATTGTTCAGTCTCCGCTATGTATTGTTCAGTATCCACTATGAATTGTATCCAGTATAAACTGTTCAGTATCTAGAAGTCTCTGAAAAAACGAAACATGGTGAAGAACATTCTTGTGTGGAGTCATGGCGTAATGGTTAGAGTACTTGGTTGTTGATGACATGGTTCTGGGTTCAACACCAAGGTTCATCAAGCTAGTACAGTGTTGGGCCTTGAGCAAGGCCCTTACGTGCACCTTTACCTTTACCATAGCATTCTCTGCTTTCTGGCCACTGCAGCAAAGGCTGCCCAGTTCTTCAGAGGCCTCCATGTAAACTATATGGACAAAAGTATTGGGACGCCTGCTCATTTTGGTGTTTCTTCTGAAATCAAGGATATTAAAAAGAGTTTTTCCTGCTTTTGTTGGAGTAACTGTATCTACTGTCCAGAGAAGAAGGCTTTCTACTAGATTTTAGAGGAGCATTGCTGTGAGGATTTGTTTGTATTAAGCGAAAGGAGCAGTAGTGAGGTCAGAATGTCGGATGATCAAGACCACACCCTCATCACAAAAGTACTGGATGGAGCACCACCATCCTTCATTCCAGAGAACACAGCTCTTCCACTGCTCCACAGCTCAATGCCGGGGGGTTTCATGGGTCTCTAGCCCACGCCTGGCATTAGGCAGCATGGTGCCAATAGGTTCATATTGATCTGCTCTAGAGAGTCCTATTCTATTATTATTACTTCTCCAAAGGGATACACAACCTGTGTGTGTCAGCAATCTATGTCAGCAATGGGTGCAAGTTAACATAGCTGAGCAATGCATTCATTTGAAGGGGTGTCCACAAATATTTGGACATACATCTTGGTGTGTCTTGGTGTAATTTCGCCTAGCTTCTATCGCCGCTCAGTAAAGGGCACCGAAACATCCAGCTATTAGTCACAAATGAAGTCGGAATGTCATGTATTTCTTTATTTATTTCCTCTGGAGCCCGGTTCTGTATTAAATCACATCATTTGCGTATTGTTACGGGACACAAAGCTGTGTTTGAGTGCCAGAAGCGAGAACCGGAGGAGACGGGGCACGGGAGAAAGGCAGTGCAGGAAGGACGTTCTTAATTTACAACGGCCTTCAGGAGCACGCTCTCAAAGACTCGCTGATAATAAGCTAAGGGAATACAGGCCGCATTTGAAAGTGCGCACAAGTGTATGTGTGTGTGTGTGTGTGTGTGTGTGTGTGTGTGTGTGTGTACATGCAGGCCAGAGCCTAGAGCCCTTCACTCAGGCCGAGAAACAGTCTGTGAAAGCGGCGAGGCGCAGAAGGCTGGGATGAAGTTTCGGTGGTACAGGAAGGTTATGCCGAGTGGGAAGCGAAGAACGAAGCGGAACAACGCTCTGCTGACAAAGACAGTTAGCTCCCCGTGTTCAGAAGAGCCTTTCAGCAGCGCAGACTACAAAGACCTGCTCTTTCCCTAACAACCCAACACTGTTTACAGCAGGCTTTAGAAAGAAAATGAAAAATCTGTAGTTTTGGGGGGAATCAGACTTACGGAGCGTTCCTCTAGGCCGAATGCACACAATCCGCTTCGTCACATAGTTAGGAACAGTCGCAGCAGCCAGCTTAAGCGTATTATCCGATTTCCTTTCATTAGATTTCTCTCCGATAACTCATCCCACAGTTAAAGATATGCTATAGGCCCAAATGTTTGTGGACATCCCTTCTAATGAATGCATTATTCAGCTACTTTTAGCTGCACCCGTTGCACTGTAGAGACTAGAATAAGCTGAGACTGAACCTATTGGCAACATGCTGCCTAATGGCAGGCGTGGGCTAGAAGGGATATAAAGACCCCCAGAATTGAGCTGTTGAGCAGTGGAAGTTGATGGTAGTGCTCCATCCAATACATACTAGCATGAGTTAGGGAATTGGTCTGGAATGAGTTGGGGGTGGTGATCATTCAATGTCCTGACCGCAAACACTCATGTCTATGATAAATGATTCAGTTACTATTATGAATTATTCTGTGCTACAAATTATTTAGTATCTATATATTATGTATTATCCACTTTGAATTATTCAGTATTAACTATGCATTTTTAGTATGCACTATGTATTGTTTTATATCCACTATGAATTTTTCAGTATCCACTTTGAATTATTCGGTATACTCTTTGTATTGTTCAATATCCACTATGAATTGTTCAGTATCTGCTATAAATTGTTGAATATCCACTATGAATTATTCAGTATCCACTATGAATTTTTCAGTATCCGCTATGAATTATTCAGTATTCGCTATGTATTGTTCAGTATATGCTATGAATTATTCAGTATCTGCTATGAATTGTTTAGTATCTGCTATGAATTGTTCAGTATCCACTATGAATTGTTCAGTATCCGCTATGAATTATTCAGTATCTGCTATGTATTGTTCAATATCCACTATGAATGTTTCGGTATCTGCTTTAAATTATTCAATATCTGCTATGAATTTTTCAGTATCCGCTATGAATTATTCAGTATTCGCTATGTATTGTTCAGTATCTGCTATGTATTATTCAGTATTTGCTATGAATTATTCAGTATTTTCTATGAATTATTCAGTATCTGCTATGTATTGTTAAGTATCTACTATGAATTGTTTAGTATCTGCTATGTATTGTTCAGTATCTACTATGAATTGTTTAGTATCCACTATGGATTGTTTAGTATCCACTATGAATTGTTCAGTGTCTGCTATGAATTGTTCAGTTTTCACTATAGATTGTTCAGTATCTGCTATGAATTGTTCAGTATCCACTATGTATTGTTTAGTATCCATTATCTTTTGTTCAGTATCCACTATGTATTGTTCAATATCCACTACCTATTGTTCAGTATCCACTATGTATTGTTCAGTATCTACTATGAATTATTCATTATCCACTATGTATTGTTCAGTATCTGCTATGTATTGTTCGGTATCTGCTATGTATTGTTCGGTATCTGCTATGAATTGTTCAGTATTTACTATGTATTGTTCAGTATCCACTATGTATTGTTCACTTTCTGCTATGTATTGTTTAGTATCCACAATGTATTGTTCAGTATCCACTGTCTATTGTTCAGTATCCACTATGTATTGTTCAGTATCCACTATGAATTGTTATCTTTCTGCTATGTATTGTTCAGAGTCCACTATGAATTGTTCAGTATCCACTATGTATTGTTCACTTTCTGCTATGTATTGTTAAGAATACACTATGAATTGTTCAGTATCCACTATGTATTGTTCAGTATGTACTATGAATTGTTCAGTATCTGCCATGAATTGTTCAGTATCCACTATGTATTGTTCAGTATCTGCTATGAATCGTTCAGTATTTGCCATGTATTGTTCAGTATCCACTATGTATTGTTCAGTATCCACTATGAATTGTTCACTTTCTGCTATGTATTGTTCAGAATCCACTATGAATTGTTCAGTATCTGCCATGTATTGTTCAGTATCAACTATGAATTGTTCACTTTCTGCTATGTATTGTTTAGAATCCACTATGAATTGTTCAGTATCTGCCATGTATTGTTCAGTATCCACTATGTATTGTTCAGTATCCACTATGTATTGTTCAGAATCCACTATGAATTGTTCAGTATCTGCTATGTATTGTTCAGTATCCTCTATGAATTGTATCCAGTATAAACTGTTCAGTATCTATTAAGAATGTCTCAGTATCCACTATGAATTACTTAGTATTCATAATGAATTCAGTATTGATACCCTTTATTAGACAGCTGATTGAAGGTGAGAGTGTTCCGGAATTGGACACTGCACAAATTTAAAGAATGGGAGGAATTTCCCATCAAGAGTTTTTGATTCAACAGAGAAAATATGGGTCCAATAATAATAATAGCAGAGTAATAATATGACGTTTGTAATAATATGTGACACTGTTGTTGTCTCTGGAACTGCCACCTCGCAAGTGGCGTAAAGTGAAACTTTTCCACTGAAAAATAATGTA
The DNA here is from genome assembly GCF_030463535.1 of Salminus brasiliensis. Lineage (NCBI taxonomy): Eukaryota > Metazoa > Chordata > Actinopteri > Characiformes > Bryconidae > Salminus > Salminus brasiliensis. The sequence goes on from NC_132897.1 coordinate 3,349,961, forward strand.
CTGTGTTTTTGTTAATTGAGGTTGGGGGACGGGGCATTTAATTTAGTGTGAAAAGGCCTTTATTTTAAAACACATGAGCAACCTGCTGTTACAACCCATCCAGCAGCACGAGGTACGCTGGGTCCTCTCCAGACAAAACCACTAAAGAATTAAATAAATAAAATAAAACAAAAAGCTGCCAGACCTTTTAGCTCCGCTGTCACATTAAAGCACTGGTGTGAAGTCATTAGCCCCAGTGGGGTTTTTAATCAGCCCTTGGCCCAGTGCACCATCCCGCACTGCATCAAATCTTCTGTCTCGGCTTCATACAAAGCACAAAAGACCCTGCTTGAGCGACACCGGCCCTGTGCCACTTATAGCAGCGCTAATGAAAGCTTTTCAATGCCTGATCCTCTCCTGTATGGACTAACATCCTATATAACTGTAAGTCAGTCACCACCCCCAACCTCAAGCACCTACAGCTCATATTCATGGCCAGCTCAATATTCTGTTCCCATTTCTGTCCTGATTCATTAGAACCACATCAAAGCTGTGATATTTACTTAATTAAATTATATGTAATGATAAAAATTATTATATATTATATTATTATTATATAAGAATTATTACTAAGAAACACAATACCATTGTCCAAAATTATCCAGACATCCTAAAAACACCCTGGAACAACACCCCCAATGAATTGGTCAGTAATTAGTTATTCAGTAACAGCTATGAATTATTCAGAAGCTGAATGAATCAAAGCGTAGTACAAATGATTTCAAGATCAGATACACTATGTTGCCAAAAGTATTCGCTCGCCTGCCTTCACTTGTATATTAACTTGAGTGACATTCCGTTTTTAATCCATAGGGTGTAATATGATGTCGGGCCACCCTTTGCAGTTAACAGCTCCCACTCTTCTGGGAAGGCTTAGGGGTTGTGTTTAGGTGTGGGTTTATGGGGATTTTTGATTGTTTGTCCAGAAGCACATTTGTGAGGTCAGACAATGACGTTAGACGTTGGACGAGAAGGCCTGGCTCGCACTCTCCAGGTTGCGGTCAGGACTTTCTGCAGGCCAGTCAAGTTCTTCTACACTGAACTCGCTCATCCATGGCTTTATGAACCTTGCTTTGTGCACTTTGCACAGTCATGTTGGAAAAGGAAGGGGCCGTCCCCATAGTTGGGAGTTGGGACAAAATTGACCAAAATCTCTTGGTCTGCTAAAGCATTAGGAGTTCCTTTCACTGGAACTAAGGGGTCGAACCCAACTTCTGATAAACAACCCCACATCATGATCCCCCCTCAACCAAACTTTACACTTGGCACAATGCAGTCTGTCAAGTACCGTTCTCCTGGCAACTGAAACCAAACCAAGACTCGTCCATCATTTTGTCAGGCGGAGAAGCGTGAGTGGTCACCAGAGAACTCGTCTCCACTGCTCTAGAGTCCAGTGGTGGCGTGCTTTACACTATCCGGTGCTTTGCATTACGCTTGGTGATGTAAGGCTTGGATGCAGCTGCTCAGCCATGAAACCCCATTCCCCATGAAGCTCTCCACACACTGTTCCTGAGCTAATCTGAAGGCCACATGAAGTTTGGAGGTCTGCAGGGATTGACTCAGTATCTACTATGTATTGTCCAGTATCTGCTTAGAATCATTAAGTATCCACTAAGAAGTTAGTATCTACTCTGTATTATTCAGTACCTATTACCTAGTTTATTATTCTGTGTCATCAGCTACAAATTATTTAGTATCCATTATAAATTATTCAGCATAAGAATAATTCAGGATAATTTAATAACTGCTAAGAATCACATAGTAGAAAGTTTAAGTATTCACTATGAATTATTTAATATCTGTTAAGAATGACTTAAAATCCACAGTTATTCAGTATCCACTAAGAATTATTTAGTATCTGCTAAGAATCATGTAATATCCACTATGAATTAATTAGCATTTGCTGAGAATCATGTAATATCCACTATGAATTATTTTGTATCTGCTAAGAATCATGTAATATCCACTATGAATTATTTAGCATTTGCTAAGAATCATGTAATATCCACTAAGAATCATTTAGTATCTACCAAGTTATTCAGTATCCACTATAAATTATTCAGTACCTGCTAAGAGGTATTTAGTATCCACTATGAATTATTTATTATCTACTGTGTATTTTCAGTAACTGCTAAGATTATTTAGTATCCACTATGTATTATTTCTTCACATACTGTGTTATTATGCAATATCTCATAATAATGATTTAGTATCCACTAAGAATTTAGTATCTACTCTGAATTATTCAGTAGCTACTGTTTATTATTTGGTATCTGCTACAAATTACTTAGTATCCACCGAGTTATTCAGTATTACATTTAGATTTATGGCATTCAGCAGACGCTCTTATCCAGAGCGACTTACAAAAGTGCTTTGCTATTTACCCAAGAAAAACCTCAGCTAGTTTGAATAGACTAATAATTCAAAGTTCCTCTAAGTTTAGACTACTAAACATAAGTCAGTAAGGAGACCACTCTGTATTCTCGGAAGAGGAGGGTCTTCAGTCTGCATTTGAAGACAGCTACTTAGTTATCTACTATGAATTATTCATTATCTGCTAAGAATCATGTAATATCCACTATGAATTATTCATTATCTGCTAAGAATCATGTAATATCCACTATGAATTGAGAATTTGAAGAATTTTGAGAATTGAGAATTTGAGAATTTCCCCACTGCGGGACTAATAAAGGACTATCTTATCTTATCTTAATTATTTGGTATCTGCTAAGAATCATGTAATATCCACTATGAATTATTTGGTATCTGCTAAGAATCATTTAGCATCCACTATGAATTATTCAGTGTCTACTAGGAATTATGTAGCTACTACCAACACAGTGTAGACCCACATACAGACCTTACTTGGAAACAAACAAAATGAAAATATAAAAAATCCCTTCCAAGAATTAGAGGCCGACATTCTGGAGCAGGAGGAATGATTTGTATGCAGCTGCAATCTGAATTCAATCTGCACGAATCCAGGGTGAAAGGGATGTCAACAAGATTGCCGTGACCTCTCCCTGTGGAGAATGCTTTAAATCCATCAGAACTAGAGCTGGTGGGCATCTAATCCCCCACGTCATATCTCTGAGAACCCAGCAACACAGACCAGACATATCATTTCTACACACACACACACACACACACACACACACTTCTCTGAACTATAGCATCACAGCGCCTTTTTTCTTTTCTTTTGTTCTTCTGTTTAGGTGGTCGCCATGGTACCCCAGTTGACCACTTGCTAAGTGGTTTCTATGAAGTAAAATAGTGGTTACTACGATTGCTATGGTGCTTTGGTGTTGCTGAGTGGTGGCTAGATGCGTGTTACATTGTTGCAGTTTGTTTGCTATGGTGTTGCTAAGTAGTTTCTATGAAGAAAATTAGTGGTTGCTAGGGTGTTGCTAGATTTTATAATTTCATTTCTTTATTTTTCTATATTTTCTGTGTTGTAGGCTGGTTGCTATGGTGTTGCTAAGTGGTTTATATGACGTAAAATAGTGGTTGCTAGGGTGTTGCTTCATTTTTTCTTTAATTGTTTATATTTCTCTATTTTCAGGTTGGTTGCTATGGTGTTGCTAAGTGGTTTCTATGAAGTAAATTAGTGGTTGCTCAGCACCCATTTCCATGCCCATATACTGTAGGTTGTCCAAATATGTGCATGTATACAGTGCTGTGCATCGGCTTAATCTCCCAGGGGGAACCGGCTCCGGACCCACCGCAGCACTGACCAGGATGGGTGGATGGATGGATGGTGGAGGTGCTTTTCCTCAGATTTAGGCTTCATCAATCATGATGATACAGCCCTATAGTATACATGACATAAGCTATACGTCCAAATGTTTGTGGACACCTCCTCTAACACTGACTGAACAGGTGTCCAAGTACTTTTGTCCATATATTGTGTATATATATATATGTTTGTGTATTAATGTTTATTGCCATACTGAATACTCCTCCATGGTCCTACATCTTAGGCCTTCTTAAAGCCCCCAAGCCACGACATCCTACCCACTTCGGACGTCTGTGCACCCCCCAGTGTCCCAAAATATGGTCACCCTATCTATTACCACCCTTAACAGAGCTGGGCCTTGTCCCACCAGAACATCTGCTGGCGTTCTGCCCTTACTGCATCATGTCCTGCGGACTCTGGGTCATGTGACAAGGAGGACGGAGCAACGATGATGTCATGGCCATGGAGAGAACAATGAGGCCACAGTGAAACTGGATTAAGTAGCAGAAACTGCTCCCGCCTAAAAATATCATATCCTGCTTCCGCTTCCTCCGCTGCCGTAATCCGGGCTGTGTGAAACGCTGTGTTTTCTTTCAGTGGGAAAAAACAAGCAGAGTGCGCCTCCCTTCCACTGCCCCGCTACTAAACACAGCCGCTGAGTTCCAGGCTTAGCTCTGTACAGCCTTCACAGTGATGTACTGCACAGCCAGAAGCAGCCGAAGAAACGACTACATCCGCAGCTTTGGAGCGCAGGTGGGAATATCACCTGCGTCGAGAGATCCAGCTGTGTGGAATCAGCCTCCTTCTGGAGGAACGTCACTCCTTTCTTTCCACATAAGCTGCAACGACAAAATGTTGGGGGTGCATATAAGTCAATGTGTGTGTGTGTGTGTGTGTGTGTAAACTAGGGCTATTAGACTGCAGGATGTCTGGAGTCGACTCAAGTTCGGATTCCAAGATTTGGGAATGTCGATTCCAAAAGCCGATTTTCTTGCAGGAGTAGAAAAAAGGGACCTGGCAACATTATATATTACAAACTGGAAAGGCAGTTGCTAGGCTGTTGCTACATGGTCAATAGGGCAAAACTGCTGGTGGTTGCTACTGTATACCAGGTGGTTGCTTTGGAGTTACTAGGTGGCTATTAAGATGTTGCTATGGTGCTTTGGTGTTGCAGAGTGGTCGCTAGATGGGTGCTACAGTGTTGCAGGTTGGTTGCTATGGTGTTGCTAAGTGGTTTCTATGAAGACAATTAGTGGTTGTTAGGGTGTTGCTACATGGTCAATAGGGTAAAATTGCTGGTGGTTGCTTTGGAGTTACTAGGTGGCTATTAAGATGTTTCTATGGTGCTTTGGTGTTGCAGAGTGGTCGCTAGATGGGTGCTACAGTGTTGCAGGTTGGTTGCTATGGTGTTGCTAAGTGGTTTCTATGAAGACAATTAGTGGTTGTTAGGGTGTTGCTACGTGGTCAATAGGGTAAAATTGCTGGTGGTTGCTTTGGAGTTACTAGGTGGTTATTAAGATGTTGCTATGGTGCTTTGGTGTTGCAGAGTGGTCGCTAGATGGGTGCTACAGTGTTGCTATGGTGTTGCAGGTTGATTGCTGTGAAGAAAATGCTTGCTAGGGTGTTGCTTTTTTAGCTTCATTTTCATCTTTCTGTTTAGGTGGTTGCTATGGTATCTCAGGTGATTGCTAAGGTGTTGCTACATTTTTTCGTTTCATTTGAAACTTTTTTATTCTCACTCTCTGGTTTCTCTCTCATGCACCTCTCTTTTTTCCTCTTTAGGTGGTTGCTATGGTATCCCAGGTGGTTTCTTTGGTGTTGCAAAGTGGTTGCTGGATGGGTGCTACAATGTTGTATGAAGTAAATTAGTGGTTGCTAGGGTGTTGCTAAGTTTTCGTTGTATTTTTTTCATTTATTGATGCCCTTTTTTATTTCCTCTCTCTCTCTCTGGTTTCTCTCTCACATACCTCCCTTTTCTTTCTCTTTAGGTGGTTGCGATGGTATCCCAGGTGGTTACTATGGAGTAAAATAGTGTATTATTTTTTTCTTTCTCCTTCTCTCTGTTTTTGATATTCTCTCTCTCTCAAACTTTCTTTCGTTTCTTTTCGTTTAGGTGGTCGCTATGCTGTTGCTGTGGTATCCCAGTTGACTGGCACTATGTCTACTGCTAAGCATGACCCCCTTAAAGACCCCCAGGATTGAGCTGTGCAGCTGTGGAGCAGCGGAAACCCTTCTTCCCTGGACAGTAGAGACAGTTACTTTAACAAAAGCAGAATAAACTCCTTTAATACCTTTGATTTCAGAAGAAACAGTGAATGAACAGGTGTCCCAATACTTTTGTCCAACAGTGTATATTAATAATATGTTCTGTTTTAGACAAAAGCTTACAAAGCTAAGTTCATTTTCTCACTGTTCGTCCTGGATGTTGTGCGGACAGTGTCAGTCTAGGGAGCTGAGAGAGAATACTCATCATCATAATCATCTTCATCACCATCATCTTCATCATCATCATCATCTTCATCATCTCAGTTTTCTCTGTTTGCAAACATGAACTCTCTCACTCCATCCTATTAATTTATGCAGCATCCTGCGGCGTTTGCTCTGAGAGAGGATCTCTCACACACACACAAACACACACACACACACACACAGGCAGTAAATATGAACTAAGATTGAATTACAGAGATGCTGACGTGTGTGTGTGTGTGTGTGTGTGTGTGTCCCACTGATCTGGAAGTGTAATTCTTCTAGAAAGGCTTGCAGTGTCTCTCACCTCTCAGATCCACCTGCACACACACACACACACACACACACACACACACACACACACACACACACACACACTTTTCATTCTTCCACAGAACAGCACGATAGAGCTGATAGGCATTTCATTTCTTTCTCCATTTCATCATCATCTCTCTCTCTCTCTCTCTCTCTCTCTCTCTCTTTGTCTCTCTCTCGCCCCTCTCTCTTTTCCAGAGCAAGCAATTTGAGAAAAGATGCTTGCTTAAGGCTTACAGCAGCAGAAGCTGCTTTGATATGCTATATGCCTTATGAGCTGTCAAAGCTCGAGGAGAGAGAGAGAGAGACAGAAGGGAGGGGGAAGGGAGAGAGAGAGAGAGAGAGAGAGAGAGAGAGAAGGGAGAGGGATAGGGAGAGAGACAGAGGGAGTTAGAGAGATAGCATTAGCAGTCTAATTAAGGAAGCCATAATTAGAGCTGCATCTGACAAACAGCAGCCAGCTTTCATCCCCTCTTCCACTCCTCCAGCATCCCTCCATCATCCCCCACTCCACTGCAGCAGCAGCCTCTCTCTAGCTCTCTCCATCGCTCGTCCTCTCTGCCTCTCTCTACCTGTCCGCTCCCTGTCCTTCACACAGTCTTTCGATCTCTCTCCCTTTTCTAGCACGTTCCCGCTTTCCAGTCCAATCTTCTTCAGAATTCCCGTTCTCCACCCCCTCCTTCTTCATTCCCTCTTTCTGAACCCTCTTTTTCTCCAACTCTCCCTAATGACTCCAACTCTTCTACATTCCCTTTCCCCTCCCTCTCTCAAATTCCTTTCCTTCTTTATTCCCGTTTTCCAATCCCTCAGAATTCCCTTTCCCCTCCCTCTCTCAAATTCCTCTCCTTCTTCATTCCCTCTTTCCGATCCCTCTTTTTTCCAAGTTCCTCTTCCTTATCCTCTGCCTAATTGACTCTCTTCTATATTCCCTCTTTCCAATCTCTCAAAATTCCATTTTCTTTACCCGCCGTCTCTACAAATTCCTCTCCTTTATTCCTTCTTTTTAATCCATCTTCTTCAAAATACCCAAATACCTCTACCCATACCCCGTCTTCTTCTACATTCCTTCTTTCAATCCATCCTATTCCAAATTCCCTCTTTTTTCCAAGTCCCTCTTTCTTATCCTCTCCCTAATCGACCTTCTACTCCTCTCCTTCATAATTCCGTTTTTCCGATCCCTCTTTTTCAACATCCTTTCTTTACCCTCTTCCAACCCTTATTCTTCCACTTTTCTTTTTTCAATCTGTCTTCTTCAAAATTCCTTCTCTCCCCAATCTCTCCTTCTTCATTCCCTTTTTCCGATCCCTCGTTCTCTCAATTCCCTTTCCTCACACTCTCTCAAATTCCTCTCCTTCTTCAATCCCTCTTTCCGATCCATTTTTCTCAATTCCCTTTGCTTCAACCTCTTCTTCTTCCACATTCCCTCTCTCCACCCTCTCCTTCTTCATTCCCTTTTTCCTTAACCTCTCTTCAACACTCTTCTACATTCCCTCTTTCCAATTCCTCAGAATTCCCTTTCCCTTCCCTCTCTCAAATTCCTCTTCTTCTTCATTCCCTCTTCCTCTTCTTTAAAATTCACTCTCCCCCTGCCTCTTCTTCATTTCCATTCCTTCTTTCAATCCATCTTCTTCAAAATTCCCATTCTCCACCCTCTCCTTCTTCAATCCTTCTTTCCGATCACTTTTTTCTCAATTCCCTTTGCTTCAACCTCTTCTTCTTCTACCTTCCTTCTTCTTTCAATCCCTCTTCTTCTTCAATCCCTGTTTCTCTCAAGTCCCTCTTCCTAATCAACACTCTTCTACATTCCCTTTCCCCTCCTTCTCTCAAATTCCTCTCCTTCTTCAATCCCTCTTTCCGATCCCTCTTTTTCTTAATTCCCTTTGCTTCAACCTCTTCTTCTTCTTCTACATTCTTTCTTCTCTTTCCAATCTCTTATTTTTTTTCCCTTTTTCTTTGACCCGTCCCCCAACAGTGTCCATGTCCTCAACCCCCTCTTGTTCCACCACTTTGCTCTTTCATCGTCCCTCACCTCGATCTTCTATCCCATTCCCTCCCTCTTCACCTCCTCACGCCAAACCTTCCTCTTCTTCTACTTCTTTCCCAAACCCCTGCTTTCATCAACCCCCCCCACAATCCTCCTCCGCCTCCTCCCACCACTTCTTTATTCTCGCTTTCTCCCCAGTCCTCCTCTCCTTACGCCATGTTCCTCTCATTCTTCACCCCCTCGCTCCAACGCCTGTTCTTCGTTTACAAGCGTTCCTCTCTTTCTTCGCCCCCTCTCCCCATCCCTGGCTTTGCTCTCTTCAGCAGAAGAGGGCTGCTGGTGTGACTCAGAGAAAAACTGAGGAGGAAAAAGTGAGGGTGTAAAACTAGGCCAGACACATCACTTAAGTACTCCTACAGCCATGGTGCGCTTGCATCAGAGTGAGCAGAAACACCGAAACTCCCTGTGTTAATTCAGCTAAAGCCGCAGCAGGCTGCTCACCACAAGAGGAAATGAGAAGATTCCGGCGAATTGGGAAAGCCAACCCTGTATGACTGACCCCTGTTATTATCATGCTGCTAATTGTTACGCCGAGGCAAGTGCTGACATTTTGCTCGTCATTCTCGCAATATTTACTACATTTAAAGCAACAGCAGAAAGCTTCAAGCTGCATTACTGCAGAACTGCAGAGGTTTGAGGCCCATAATCATGTTATTTAACCCCTGTCCCTCAGCAGATCTCACCAGAACAGATGCAGGTGAACATAAATCCAGTAAAAAGGAGAAACAAGAGCTTCTCATTCTGAAGAAAGAAAGTAGTGAGATCTTGTCACTGAGCTAGTCTGAAGACCAGAGCTTGGTTCCTCCAGGGTTCTCCTGGACACCCCCTCCCAGTCCAGCCAGCACAGCGTGGAGGATGTGTTCAACTCCATCAGCAGCAGCAGCAGCAGCAGCAGCTCACCTGATTTACCATCATTAAGCCCTGATTTACCACCAAACCAGGTGTTGATCTGAGGAGAACTCTAAATAATACTAGACTCCATGAGAGAGGAGAACTTTGGAGATGTTCTACTGATGAGCACAGTGATAGAGAACCACCACCACTTTTAGTAGGACATTCTAATATTAGTGTTTTACTTCAGATACGCAGCTTTTTATTATAATATATAATATAATGCTGTATATTAATGAGGTCAAAAGTCACAATATTATAAGTATACCTTATTACAGCACAGTTAATTCCAGTCCTGCAATGTGATTGGCTGAGAGTGGCACTCTGACCATACAGGTCATGTGTGTATCATCACTATGTAACCTCTTTACTTTACACACCCTGAGTGTTTCAGCTCATTGAATTGAGTGCTTATTGCATTAAGCACAACACTGGCATGTCCAAAAGTTTGTGGACACCCCTTCTTATGAATGCATTTAGCTACTTTAAGTTGCAGCCATTGCTGCTGACACAGTCCCTGTAGAGACTCTCTGGAACATCCCAACATCTCAGCATCCTACCATCCCAACACAAGCCTAGTGGCATCATGCCTAATGCAAGGCATGGGCTATAGGGGTATAAAGCCCCCCAGCATTGAGCTGTGGAGAAGTGGAAGAACTGTGTTCTCTGGAATGATGGTGGTGGAGCTCCACCAAATAGTTTTGGGATGAGTTGGGAAAGATGAGGTGGGGTGGTGATCATCCAACATTATCCTGATCTCACTGACACTTGGCACTGCAATCAAATCCTCACAGCAATGCTCCTCTAGCAAGACATCTAGTAGGAAGTAGGTCTTCTTCTCTGGACAGTAGAGACAGTTTCTTCAACTAAAGCAGGAGCAGCTCTTTTTAATCCCCTTCATTTCAGAGGAAACAATGAACAAGCAGGTGTCCCAATACTTTTGTCCATATGGTGTGTCATATTATTCCACATTCTCAAGCTCTCTTCTTCTACCACTGTCCTCTTTCTTTGTCCCTCCCCTCAGTCCTTCTTTTTCCATTTCAAATAAGGGCTCCTCAGGTTGCTACACAATGTTTTAGAGGATAGCGACGTAAACAGTGATGTTTGCCCCTCAAGATCTGTAACCAGACCCCCTAAAATGAGGTTCTGGCTGTACCATTGCTGTGTTATATTTAAAAAGTGTGGTTACTGGTTCTGTATTTGGCAAGTGCTGACCTACTTTCCCCTCAAGCTGTAGCAAATTCACAAGTAATTAGCACAGTTAATCTGCTCTGGCCTGCACACCTACAGACTTTCCCATTTCTCACATATGATTACAGTATCTGCCTCACACACCACCCTGTGCTTCAGATTTAGTGTTGAGCTTTAGGACTGTAGAATGGAGGGGATGCTGTTGGTGTGTTGGGATGTTGGTATGTTGGGATGCTAATATGTTGGTGTGTTGGGCTTGTTGGTGTGTGTGGTGATGTTGGTATGCTGAGATGTTGGTGTGTTGGGATGTTGGTGTGTTGGGATGTTGGTATGCTGAGATGTTGGTGTGTTGGGACTTGTTGGTGTGTTTGGATGTTGGCGTGTAAGGGCTTGTTGGTGTGTTGGGATGTTGGGATGTTGGTATACTGAGATGTTGGTGTGTTGGGGCTTGTTGGTGTGTTGGGACTTGTTGGTGTGTTCGGATGTTGGTATACTGAGATGTTGGTGTGTTGGGGCTTGTTGGTGTGTTGGGACTTGGTGTGTTCGGATGTTGGGATGCTGAGGTGTTGGTGTGTTGGGATGTTGGTATGCTGAGATGTTGGTGTGTTGGGATGTTGGTATGCTGAGATGTTGGTATGTTGGGATGTTGGTATGCTGAGATGTTGGTATGTTGGTTTGCTGAGATGTTGGTGTGTTGGGATGTTGGTATGCTGTGATGTTAGTGTGTTGGGGCTTGTTGGTGTGTTCGGATGTTGGTGTGTTTGTATGTTGGGGCTTGTTAGTGTGTTGGGATGTTGGTGTGTTGGTATACTGAGATGTTGGTGTGTTGGGGCTTGTTGGTGTGTTGGGACTTGTTGGTGTGTTAGGGCTTGTTGGTGTATTGGGATGTTGGGATGCTGAGGTGTTGGTGTGTTGGGACTTGGTGTGTTCGGATGTTGGTGTGTTTGTATGTTGGGGCTTGTTGCTGTGTTGGGATGTTGGTGTGTTGGGATGTTGGTGTGTTGAGATGTTGGTATGCTGATATGTTGGTGTGTTGGGATGTTGGTGTGTTGGGATGTTGGTGTGTTGGGATGTTGGTATGCTGAGATGTTGGTGTGTTGAGATGTTGGTATGCTGATATGTTGGTGTGTTGGGATGTTGGTGTGTTGGGATGTTGGTGTGTTGAGATGTTGGTATGCTGATATGTTGGTGTGTTGGGATGTTGGTATGCTGAGATGTTGAGATGTTGGTCTGTTGGTATGATGAGATGTTGGTATGCTGAGATGTTGGTGTGTTGGTATGTTGGTATGTTGGGGCTTGTTAGTGTGTTGGGATGTTGGTATACTGAGATGTTGGTGTGTTGGGGCTTGTTGGTGTGTTGGGGCTTGTTGGTGTATTGGGATGTTGGGATGCTGAGGTGTTGGTGTGTTGGGATGTTGGTGTGTTGGGATGTTGGTGTGTTTGGGCTTGTTGGTGTGTTGGGATGTTGGTGTGTTGGGATGTTGGTGTGTTTGGGCTTGTTGGTGTGTTGGGATGTTGGTGTGTTGGGATGTTGGGATGCTGAGATGTTGGTGTGTTGGGACTTGGTGTGTTCGGATGTTGGTGTGTTTGTATGCTGGGATGTTGGTGTGTTGGGATGTTGGTGTGTTGAGATGTTGGTATGCTGATATGTTGGTGTGTTGGGATGTTGGTGTGTTGGGATGTTGATATGCTGAGATGTTGGTGTGTTGGGATATTGGTGTGTCGGGATGTTGGTGTGTCGGGATGTTGGTGTGTTGGGGCTTGTTGGTGTGTTGGGGCTTGTTGGTGTGTTGAGGCTTGTTGGTGTGTTGGGATGTTGAGATGTTGGTCTGTTGGGATGTTGAGATGTTGGTCTGTTGGGATGTTGGTATGCTGAGATGTTGGTATGCTGAGATGTTGGTGTGTTGGGATGTTGGTATGCTGAGATGTTGATGTGTTGGGATGTTGGTGTGTTGGTATGCAAAGATGTTGGTGTGTTGGGGCTTATTGGTGTGTTGGGTCTTGTTGGTGTGTTGGGATGTTGGTATGCGGAGATGGTGTGTTGGGATGTTGATGTGTTGGGGCTTGTTGATGTGTTGGGGCTTGTTGATGTGTTGAGTTGTTGGTGTGTTGGGGCTTTTTGGTGTGTTGGGAGTGGTACAGAGCAGTAGATGCTCCACTGTGGAGCAGATAACCTTCCATCACCTGCTTCCATCTTGCTTGCATCATCTGAGCCAAGGGTGGTTATTCCCACCGTTATGTCAGGCATGGGCTATAGGGGTATAAAGCCCCCTAGCATTGAGCTGTGGAGAAGTGGAAGAACTGTGTTCTCTGGAATGATGGTGGTGGAGCTCCACCCAATAGTTTTGGGATGAGTTGGGAAAGATAAGGTGGGGTGGTGATCATCCAACATTATCCTGACCTCACTGACACTTGTCACTGCAATCAAATCCTCACAGCAATGCTCCTCCAGCAAGACATCTAGTAGGAAGTAGGTCTTCTTCTCTGGACAGTAGAGACAGTTACTCCAACTAAAGCAGGAGCAGCTCTTTTTAATCCCCTTCATTTCAGAAGAAACAACAACAAGCAGGTGTCCCAATACTTTTGTCCATATGGTGTCATATTATTCCACATTCTCAAGCTCTCTTCTTCTACCACTGTCCTCTTTCTTTGTCCCTCCCCTCAGTCCTTCTTTTTTTTCGTTGCTACACAATGTTTTAGAAGATAGCGATGTCTACGGTGATGTTTGCCCCTCAAGATCTGTAACCAGACCCCCTAAAATGAGGTTCTGGCTGCACCACTGCTGTGTTATATTTAAAAAGTGTGGTTACTGGTTCTGTATTTGGCAAATGCTGACCTACTTTCCCCTCAAGCTGTAGCAAATTCACAAGTAATTAGCACAGTTAATCTGCTCTGGCCTGCACACCTACAGACTTTCCCATTTCTCACATATGATTACAGTATCTGCCTCACACACCACCCTGTGCTTCAGATTTAGTGTTGAGCTTTAGGACTGTAGAATGGAGGGGATGTGTTGGGGCTTGTTGGAATGTTGGGATGCTGATATGTTGGTGTGTTGGAATGTTGGTGTGTTCGGATGTTGGGATGCTGAGGTGTTGGTGTGTTGGGATGTTGGTGTGTTTGGGTTTGTTGGTGTGTTGGAATGTTGGTGTGTTGGGATGTTGGTATGTTTGGGTTTGTTGGTGTGTTGGAATGTTGGTGTGTGTGGTGATGTTGGTATGCTGAGATGTTGGTGTGTTGGGATGTTGGTATGCTAAGATGTTAGTGTATTGAGATGTTGGTGTGTTGGGATGTTGGTGTGTTGGGATGTTGGTGTGCTGAGATGTTGGTGTGTTGGGGCTTGTTGGTGTGTTGGGACTTGTTGGTGTGTTAGGGCTTGTTGGAATGTTGGGATGCTGAGGTGTTGGTGTGTTGGGACTTGTCGGTGTGTTTGGATGTTGGCGTGTTAGGGCTTGTTGGTGTGTTGGGATGTTGGTGTGTTTGTATGTTGGGGCTTGTTGGTGTGTTGGGATGTTGGTGTGTGAGGATGTTGGTGTGTCGGGATGTTGGTGTGTTGGGATGTTGGTGTGTTGGGATGTTGATGTGCTGGGATGTTGGTATGCTGAGATGTTGGTGTGTTGGAATGTTGGTATGCTGAGATGATGGTGTGTTGGGACTTGTCGGTGTGTTTGGATGTTGGCGTGTTAGGGCTTGTTGGTGTGTTGGGATGTTGGGATGTTGGTATACTGAGATGTTGGTGTGTTGGGGCTTGTTGGTGTGTTGGGATGTTGGTGTGTTTGTATGTTGGGGCTTGTTGGTGTGTTGGGATGTTGGTGTGTCAGGATGTTGGTGTGTTGGGGCTTGTTGGTGTGTTGAGGCTTGTTGGTGTGTTGAGGCTTGTTGAGGCTTGTTGGTGTGTTGAGGCTTGTTGGTGTGTTGGGATGTTGAGATGTTGGTCTGTTGGGATGTTGGTGTGTTGGGATGTTGAGATGTTGGTCTGTTGGGATGTTGGTGTGTTGGGAAGTTGAGATGTTGGTCTGTTGGGATGTTGGTATGCTGAGATGTTGGTATGCAGAGATGTTGGTGTGTTGGGATGTTGGTGTGTTGGGATGTTGGTGTGTTGGGATGTTGTGATGTTGGTATTCAAAGATGTTGGTGTGTTGGGGCTTATTGGTGTGTTGGGTCTTGTTGGTGTGTTGGGATGTTGGTATGCGGAGATGGTGTGTTGGGGCTTGTTGATGTGTTGAGTTGTTGGTGTGTTGGGGCTTGTTGGTGTGTTGTGATGTTGGGGCTTGTTGGTGTGTTGGGAAGTTGTTGTGTTTGGTGTTGGACTTCTCGCATATTGAGTGCCTCCCACTGTCAGGGTCAGTGGTCAGCGATGCCCCACAGGTCATTGATGCCAGAGCGAGTGGTACAGAGCAGTAGATGCTCCACTGTGGAGCAGATAACCTTCCATCACCTGCTTCCATCTTGCTTGCATCATGTGAGCCAAGGGTGGTTATTCCCACCGTTATGTAGGTGGTCATAATGTCTCCAAAACTCCAAATACGTGTGGGCGGGGCCTGAAATATGCAGGGCAGGGGGTTCTCCAGGACCAGGGTTGGGAAGCACTGCTTTGAAGCAATGCAGTCCGGTCACTTGTCAATCACTGCTGTTATTCAATTACAACCCAGGCCTACACCCAGGCACTTTTTTGCTGTGTGTAAGACATTTTGTACAGTGTGTGTGTGTGTGTGTGTGTGTGTGTGTGTGTGTGTGTCTGTGACTGCGTGTTTCTATGTCTGCTCATGTGTGTCCGTCTAGCTCCTGTACGACAGCTCCTTCAACATTAATTCCAGTTCCTCCTCGAACCCGGCTATAACCCGCTTCTGTTCCACTCAGAAATCTCCGTCTCACTCTAAGAGTGTGTGTGTGTGTGTGTGTGTGTGTGTGCGGGAGTGTGTGTTTCAGTCCCTGAAGCTGCGTCCTGCTGCAGCCGCACTGCATTTATTAAACCTCTCACTGAGATTGGATTCTGTTTCAAAGCCGGCTTTTGTTCAGAGTGACTGGAGACTTCATCTAGGGCTGACAGAAGAGGGGGAGGGGAAGAGAGAAGGGCGCCCCAGAGTGTGAGTTGGTGTGTATGTGTGTGTGTGTGTGTGTGTGTGTGTGTGTGTGTGTGTATGGGGTGCTGCAGCACGGAGTGGGTGTTGACAGGTGACGCACTGAGGAGAATGACAAGAGACAAGTGAGCAAGAGAGGGCCGCATTGTGCAACTCGGAGAAGTGTCAGCGGACTGATCTGCAGACAATACGAGTTAATGCACGTCCAGACGCGCGGCTCAGAGGCCGGCTGAAGTTAAAGGGCCCATACTGTACAGGTTTGCCCACTGACCTATGCAAATGAGCACTGTTCTGATTGGCTAACATGTTTTATGTCTCGTTCAAAAAGCACTGGTGGGCTCAAGCTGGTGTAGACTGAAAACGCTGATGTGTAAAAGTGCTGCATTTAGTGACGTCACAAAAACAGCAAATACGCAACTGTGCCTTTAAGACCGGGCTTATGCAAATGAGCTCTGTTCTGATTGGCTAAACTGCTGCGGCTAAAGTGCTGTAGACGGAGTATGCTGATGTGTAAAAGTGCAGCATTTAGTGACATCACAAAAATGGCAAATCCTAAACTGTGCCTTTAAGACCAGGCTTATGCAAATGAGCTTTGTTCTGATTGGATAAACTGCAGAAGCCTACTACTACTACCTACTACTGTAGGCTGAATTAATAGCTAAACTGCTGCGGCTAAAGTGCTGTAAACTGATTGGCCGATATGTATATAAGCTGCATTTAGTGATGTCACAAAAATAGCAAATCCAAAACTGTGCCTTTAAGACTGACATATGCAAATGAGCTCTGTTCTCATTGGCTAAACTGCTGCGGCTAAAGTGCTGTAAACTGATTGGCCGATATGTATATGAGCGGCATTTAGTGACATCACAAAAACAGCAAATACACAACTGTGCCTTTAAGACTGACATATGCAAATGAGCTCTGTTCTCATTGGCTAAACTGCTGTGGCTAAAGTGCTGTAAGCTGATTGGCCAATATGTATATAAGCTGCATTTAGTGATGTCACAAAAACAGCAAATCCAAAACTGTGCCTTTAAGACTGACATGCAAATGATCCCTGTTCTCATTGGCTAAACTGCTGTAGACAGAGTATGCTGATATGCTTGTATGTTGCATTTTGTGACATATGTAAATTAAGTCTGTTCTGATTGGCTAAACTGATGTAGCTAAAGAGCCAACATATGTAAAAAGCTGCATTTAGTGACATCACAACAAATCAGTTTATCCAGAACTGTGCCTTTAACACCAACATATGCAAATGAGCTGTGCTGTAATTGGCAGTCTGGGCTGACCCGCCCCCCCTTTTCTTACCCATAAGCACTTCAACATCACATAAACAGTCAATTTAAAGCAGCAAGCTTAGTTTCCTCATACACTTCATGGACAAAAGTATTGGGACACCTGCTAATTCACTTCAAGTTTCTTCAGGAATCAAAAAAAGTGGATCCTGCCCTTGCTGGAGTAATCATCTCTACTATCCAGGGAAGAAAGCGGCTTTCTACTAGACTTCAGAGGAACATTGCTGTGAGGATTTGATTGATGCATTCCGCGACAAGAGTGTGAGTGACGTCTGAATATTGGACGATCACTACCGCCACCCCACCTCATCCCTTTCATTAGAAGGGGTGTCCACAAACATTTGAACACACACTGTATGCTTAGATGCGGTTACATGCAAGTACATATGGGGTGGGGGAGGGGGGGGGGGGTCCAGGGTGTGGGCCCTTTAACGCTCACTCAGACACGGACTCTGCGCTTCTGCTAAGCAACTGGAACGCGTAATTAAAGCCGATGTGCCGAGGCTCTGCCAGATTCACTATGAATATATGGATGTGTCTGTGCTGCACATGCCCATGCATGTGAGGGATGCTCTGCGAGCGTTCGAGTGTGTGTGTGTGTGTGTGTGTGTGAGAGAGAGAGAGAGAGAGAGAGAGAGAGTCAGGAATAAGGACTGGAGATGGCTTTGTTCTTTATCTGATCCCAGTGTGGCACTTCCAGCCCGAGGCGTGTGAGAGGGGTGGGAATAATGCAAGTGTGTGTGTGTGTGTGTGTGTGTGTGTGTGCTGCTCTCGCACATCGTGAATCAGTGACCACGTGTGGGAGAGTGCAAATGCAACCTTGCGCAAACCTGTGCGTCATAAATCCGAACCGCGGCCATCAGGGCAGAGCTGTTGATCAGATGCTGGACCGGAGAGAGATTCTGAGGGTGTGTGTGTGTGTGTGTGTGTGTGTGTGTGGAGGGGGGGGTATGGGGGGGGCAGTGTGAGAGGAATCACGCAAAAAAACTACTTCTGCAAATTGAGGCCTGGCTTGTTTAGACACAAATGTAATGAGTCATTTGATGTTTGGTGAGAACCTGCTGTTACGTGAGTGTGTGTGTGTGTGTGTGTGTGTGTGTGTTTCTGCCTGAGTGTGTGTGTGCGTGTGTGAAGAGAATGGGTGTTGACAAAGTTATTGTTTTTTTTTTCCCCCTCATCTAACTGATTTCCAACTAAGGTCAGACGTAAGGTCACCTGTACCCACATGAGCCCACTGGTTGCCGTGGTAACGGTGCACATACAATTAGACTGGCTAGAGAGGCTTAGAAATGAGCTAGCTTGGATGGAACGAGCTCACGGGCTAACAGCCTCCTCCAATAGCATTCATAGAAAAGCTCAAGCCGTTCCTGAGGAGATATGACCGAGCAGAAAGGCTCCAAATGTCCAAATGTTTGTGGACACCCCTTCTCCTATATGCATTATTCAGCTACTATAAGCTGCATCTGTTGCTGAGGCAGACGTGCAAATGCACATACACACACACACAGCTTGTCTAGTCCCTGTGAGTCCCAAGTACTGCCAATAGAATATAGAAGACTCTCTGCAGCAGACAATCCAACATGAACCTATGCCAGGCATGGGCTATAAAGGGGTATAAAGCCCCTTTCCCAGCAGTGAGCTGTGGAGCAGTGGAAGAACTGTGTTCTCCGGAATGATGGATGGTGTTGCTCCATCCAGTTCTTTTGGGATGGGGATGAGGATGGGGTGGTGATCATCCTGACGACCTTCTGACCTCACTGGTGCGCTTGTTGCTGAATGCAATCAAATCCTCACAGCAATGCTCCTCCAAAATCTAGTAGAAAACCTTCTTCTCTGGTCAGTAGAGACTCCAGTTACTCCAACAAAAGCAGGACAAACTGATTAATACCCTTGATTTCAGAAGAAACAATGAATGGGCAGGCGTCCCATTACTTTTGTCATCATAATGTACACCTTAAAACTCAGTGTTACCCTTTTATCTATGTGTTATAACTGCGTATTCACTAGTTATGATGTGTATTTATAGGTCTGTAGGTGTTTATACATTAATAAACCTTTATTAATATATATCTTAAATGTTAAACCCTTTATAAGTGCCAACAGATGATCGCCACCCCTCTAGCCCACGCCTGGCATTAGGCAGCATGATGCCCATGTTGGTAGATCTGCTTCAGAGAGTCCTACTCTATTGGCTGTACTTCTTCTCTATAGGGACTAGACAAGCTGTGCATGTGTGTGTGTGTGTGTGTGTGTGTGTGTGTGTGTGTGTGCATTTGCACATCTGTGTCAGGGTGCTAGTCTCCAAACTGCAACCTCTTGCCCTGCAGACTCTGCGGCACCACTCTAAGAGGCCAGCTGGCATGTTTACACCAGACGCAGTGATGGTGAAACGTCTGGCAGTGCCAGCTGACCTCTGAGGTCAAGATCTGAGCTGTGGGAGTGGGTCCAGCCCTGGATCAGCCGAAAAAAAGTTCCATCAGACGTGCAGGATAAACAGTAAAGCATAAGATCCTTATCATCTCACGGCCTGGAGTTGTTGATACGAGCTGAAATGGGCTGCAGAGCCTGCAGAGATAATGGAAGCAGGAAAGCGGCCGAGCGCTGGTCTGGGGTCAGCTTTTCCGCGTCCGGATCTGGACTTTACTTACCACGAGAGCGAGCAGGAGGCCGGACTCAGAGCAAGGGCTTGAGGCGGCGTCAGCCAGAGCTCAGATCCAAGTGACAAGAGCCACCTGGCTCTTTGGATTAGCATAACGTAACGCTGCCATCTAGTGACGGGGTGGTGGAACTGCGCTTGGTTCACTGTACTGTCTCAATTAGAGTCAAATTTTGGGTTTTCTGAGACTGACCCTAGATCAGCTTGTATGTACTCTCCCGCAATTCTTTTATACATATATATACAGAAGCTACAATATGCAATCAACAGCCTCAGCAGATGTCATCCTCGCCCTCCTGCCAAAGCCTAGCCGCTGACGAGCTAGCGAGCCCCGTATAGACGAGCATTTTGAGAGCATGCCCAGTGGAAAGCATCCATTTATTGCCTCAATCAAGCACTGCAGCTTTACCCCAGCATGGAGCCGGTCCAAACGCGAGCACACCGACTCTACAGACCCTGCTCGAGGCCCCTTTAGGTCAGGCGAGCGAACACCATTAGGGGATTAATACCCAGGACGGAAGCAGATCAACTCCCCCAGCTGGGGCCGCATGAATGAGGGCCGGGCGGAGAAGCCAAGCAGTTCGGCGGGGGGACGCCGGGAGAAAACTTCAATCTGAAGGGCAGCGATTGAGGAAAATGATCATCATTTGTCCTGTTTGTTCTTTCCAGGACCAGCTGGCGGCGATGAATAAGGCTCATTCATATGAATAGATCCACATGGTCATACATGTGACGGACAATCAAAGCAGACCACCGCTGCTGCTGCTGTGAGGGCTAGTCCGCTACTCCGCTGCATTGATTCCGAACCGGGAGGAACTTAATAGGCCGAGATTGCATCTGACCAACATCCTGAATCAACACCTACCAGCCAAGGCTGTGCGAGTTCCGGTTGCGGCCTATCTTAGCGCCTTTTTTCCGGTGGTAGAGCGATAAACACATTATATATATAAGGCCTGTGCCTCAGCAGAGCGAGCGATGAATCTCAGATTTGCATTATGCCGTCTGCGTCCTTTCGGGTTCGTTTGGGTGTTGATGTGCTAGCAAGTCAGCGCTCATTCAGGCTGGGCGTCTTCTTCCATCAGCCTGCAGCCTCGCCTAAGGTCTCGTTTTATGTGACTGGAAAACTGCAGTAAAGCAAATGCGAGAAAAGCAAGAGCTGAAGAGGCGTAGGGCGAGGTGGGGGACCTGCTAGCCAAGCCCGTCTCGGTCGCCGCCATGCGTTATTTCTTTTTATTTTCCCCTTTTTATATTTTTTATATTTTTTTAATAGCGGGCATGACTGTGGGGAATCTGAAATGGTGTTTTGAAGCTGGAAAAAAAAAGAAGAATAAATACGGACGTGATTTATTCATAGGGAATGTTCTCAGCCGGCATACCTTCCAGCTGTTCCGTGAAAGCCGGCGAGAACCAGGCTTTGTGCGAGAAATTGTGTCTAATTGGCAGACCTGTTGTAAAACTGATAAACACATGTAGCGATTATCAGGCTTTGCCAGATGGGTCCGCGCCGCTCCTAAAAGGACGTCTTTCGGCATCAGGATTCACCTGTTACCACGGCAACAAATCCATGACAACAACTCCAGCTGTGCAGCGGTTCTGCAGTCTTATCACGCAAAAAAAAGGAAAGAAAAGGGAGAAAGGAAAAGCCCGATCCCCGACCCTCTTCACCCGTTTCACACTCGAGCTCAGAACACTGACCCAAGACATTCCTCTAAACGCCAACAAGCCCAGACGCCGGGTTGGAGAGCGCTGGGTTGGGTGGAGAATGTTGCCCTTTGGAAAATGAGGGTGTCTGAAAGTGCTGCCAACAGGTTGGAAAGGTTCTTTAGGGAACGAAAGTGGTTCTGCTCTGGTACTGCTTTGAGGTGTTTAATGGGGAAAATGGTCCTGCTGGGTAGAGAAGGAAGGGTGGTGTTATGTGGAGGCTTAGAGGTGAATGTTGGATGTGATGGATATGATGTGTTTTGAAGGTTGATGTTGGTGTTTGATCGAGAGAATGACGGTTTCTGCTGGATACTGATGGCGCTTGGATAAGTTTGCTGGATAAGGATGGTGTTTGATGGATATTGATGGTGTTTGATGGACAAGGATGGAGTTTGCTGGATAAGTATGGAGTTTGCAGGATATTGATGGTGTTTGCTGGATAAGGATGGAGATTGCTGGATACCGATGGTGTTTGTTAGATAAGGATGGAGTATGTTGGATAAGGATGGAGTTTGCTGGATACTGATGGAGTTTGCTGGATACTGATGGAGTTTGCTGGATAAGGATGGAGATTGCTGGATACCGATGGTGTTTGTTGGATAAGGATGGAGTATGTTGGATAAGGATGGAGTATGTTGGATAAGGATGGAGTTTGCTGGATACTGATGGAGTTTGCTGGATACTGATAGTGTTTGTTGGATAATGATGGAGTTTGCTGGATAAGTATGGAGTTTGCAGGATACTGATGGTGTTTGTTGGATAAGGATGGAGTTTGTTGGATAAGGCTGGAGTTTGATGGATACTGATGGTGTTTGCTGGATAAGGATGGAGTTTGCTGAATACTGATGGTGTTTGTTGGATAAAGATGAAGTTTGCTGGATAGTGGTGGTGTTTGTTGGATAAAGATGGAGTTTGCTGGATAAAGATAGAGTTTGAAGCTTGGATGAATGATGAAGGAAGAAGTTTGCTGGGTAAAGATGCAGTTTGCTGGATAAAGATGGAGTTTGCTGGATAAAGATGGAGTTTGCTGGATACTGATGGCGTTTGTCAGATAAGGATAGTGTTTGCTGGATAATGATGGTGTTTGATGGATACTGATGGTGTTTGATGGATAAGGATGGAGTTTGCTGGATAATGATGGAGTTGTATTAAGAATGCTGGTGTTTGGTGGAGAATGATGCTGTTTGGTGGAGGGAATGATGGAGTTTGCTGGATACTGATGGTGTTTGCTGGATACTGATGGTGTTTGCTGGATAAGGATGGAGTTTGTTGGATAAGGATGGAGTTGTGTTAAGAATGCTGGTGTTTGGTGGAGGGAAAGATATAGTTTGATGGATAAGGATGAAGTTTGCTGGATAAAGATGGAGTTTGCTGGATACTGATGGCGTTTGTCAGATAAGGATAGTGTTTGCTGGATAATGATGGTGTTTGATGGATAATGATGGAGTTTGATGGATAATGATGGTGTTTGATGGATAATGATGGTGTTGTATTAAGAATGCTGGTGTTTGGTGGAGAATGATGCTCTGGTGTCTGATGAGGAAGGTTAGTGCTGGTGTTCTACAGCACTGGGCTTTGAAAATTGTGAAGTGAAGAATGCATTTAACAGCATGTGCTCATGAATAATTATCTGTAATTAATGATTTTTGAGCTCCGTCACTGTGGTCAGTGCTGGCACACTGGATGCCACAAAAGACAAACACATCAGGTTCGACAAAAGCTCCAAGGCAGGCCATTCTACAGCTCCTTTCCCAAAAGCCTATAAATCACTGCTCACCAGTGGCTTCTTTTAAAGAAAGAGTGCTGACCCAAAATGCGGAACGAGCCGTGATTTACGATCGGACTGGAGACGGTTATTCACCTCACTGAGCAGCGATCAACAGCCTGCATTCAAGGCTTCACGGCTGGATGAACAGATCAGAAAACAGAAGCTCGGTTTGGACCAGCAGAATAAATCATTCATAATGAGAAATCAATAAGGGCTGCGCCGGCTTTGATCAAAGAAAATGAAACATTCGCCCAGAAAATGGATTACAAAACATAATAAATGTGTTATTAATCGATAATAACAGTGTAATAAGCACCACCGAGCATTCCTAATGAAGACAAAACGTGTGGCCGGGGCAACTCGAATTTCTGATGTTAATACTGATGCTAATAAGTACGAACTTATTAGCTAAATAATTCAACACCATTCAAAACTCCATTAAATATTCCATAAATCCCCCGAAGCCTCAATACACAAAGTAGGTTCAGCTGCCATCACATGTCAGGCTATGATTATGCTATTATTAGTATTCCAGTTGATTCCATAGGCTTAGATCAATAAACTGCATCAGTGGCATCAGAAAAAGCCAACAGTAGCCAAATAAATCTAACAAATCATCCACTACTGAACTGCAGACGTTTGTGTGAGCATGCCAGTCCAGCCACCATCCAGCAGAAGAGCCGAAGAGCCAGCCGGAGAGCCAGCCAGAGAGCCAGATGAAGAGCCGACCGGAGAGCCGACCAGAGAGCCAGGCAGAGAGTCAAACAGAGAGCCAGCCGGAGAGCCAGTTGAAGAGCCAGCCAGAAAGCTAGCCGAAGAGCCAAACGGAGAGGCAGGCAGAGAGCCAGCCAAAGAGCCAAGCGGACAGCCAGTCGAAGAGCCAGCCAGAGAGCTAGACAGAGAGCCAGCAGAAGATCCAGTCGAAGAGCCAGCTGGAGAGCCAGCTGGAGAGCTTGCCAGAGAGCCAAACAGAGAGCCAGCCGAAGAGCCAAACGGAGAGATAGCCGAAGAGACAAACGGAGAGGCAGGCAGAGAGCCAGCAAAAGAGCCAAGCGGACAGCCAGCCGGAGAGCCAGCCAGAGAGCTACACAGAGAGCCAGCCGAAGATCCAGTCGAAGAGCCAGCTGGAGAGCCAGCTGGAGAGCTTGCCAGAGAGCCAAACAGAGAGCCAGCCGAAGAGCCAGCCAGAAAGCCAGCTGGAGAGCCAGGCGGAGAACCAAAGGGAGAGTCAGCTGGAGAGCCAGCCAGAAAGCCAGCTGGAGAGCCAGGCGGAGAACCAAAGGGAGAGCCAGCTGGAGAGTCAGGCAGAGAGCCAGCCAAAGAGCCAAGCGGACAGCCAGTCGAAGAGCCAGCCGGAGAGCCAGGCAGAGAGTCAAACAGAGAGCCAAACGGAGAGATAGCCGAAGATACAGGCAGAGAGCCAGTGGAAGAGCCAGCCAGAAAGCTAGCCGAAGAGACAAACGGAGAGCCAGCCGGAGAACCAAAGGGAGAGTCAGCTGGAGAGCCAGCCAGAAAGCCAGCTGGAGAGCCAGGCGGAGAACCAAAGGGAGAGCCAGCTGGAGAGCCAGGCAGAGAGCCAGCTGAAGATCCAGTCGAAGATCCAGCCAAAGATCCAGCTGAAGAGCCAGCCAGAGAGCCAGCCAGAGAGCCAGCCACAGTTCTAGACCAGCAGCTTCAGACCAGCAGCTTCAGACCAGCGGTTGCAGGCTTGCTGTAGTATATCAAATTTAATCAAATCAAATGTGGTTGTTCAGCACTTATTTTTACAACTGCCGTTTTACAACAGCAGCTTTACAACAGCAGCTTTACAGCATCAGGAATCAGGAGGACGACCAGAAATCAACAAGACATTAAAAAAAACAAAAAAAACAACACCCCCAAGAAACAACCCCAATGAGCAGTAAACTGCTTTCTGAGCACCAGGGAGAAAAACATTGGAGGGCGGATGGGCGGAGCTACACATCATACTGCAACCAGCCAGCAGAGGCGCTAGATCTGTGACCTTGCTTCACTTTCAAGAGACAAGGCCGTAGAGGGCTGGAAAGGAGAGCACCTCCAAACTCCTAAAGGTTCAGAATCAACGGCGGAGCCCCTGATCATCCGCAGGTGGTGCTAGCCTGAGGCGACAGTGCCAGAGTCTGCACCTCCCCGTGGTTCGGAAGAGCGAGGAGTTCATTATCAGAACTGACTCCCATTCCGACTGAATTAACTCAGTCAGCCGTCTGATCCAGTCTGATGCACTTCTTCTCCTCCTCCTCCTCCAATCCTGTCAGCCTGTGGAAGGAGTGTAGGCTGTGTGTGTATTGTCAGGAGTGTCGGTATTGATGTAGAGGCCCGTGTCGCGCGGCAGGATTTATCAAACCTGACATTTTCACAGGTTCGCTGTACGGCGGCGTAGTGATGAAGTGATGAAGTTCGCGGTGATGATGAAGGATGGGACGTGGGGCGTCTGCCGAAAGTGTCGCATACAGTCATGCTGATGTGTCTTGCTCCGCAGCACAGTGTAAATCAGCTTTGTCATGGCAAGACAACAAACAAGGAGATCATTGGAATTATGACAGCTTAGATTGTCCCTATATATCTATGTCCCAATATACTTCAGCTTCAGGATCATGCTGACGCTCCACTGACTGTAACAGGGGGAGAACGGCGTCTCCGTCATTCCCGGGCCGGAGCGCTGCTGCTACTGCTCTGGTGGAGCAGAACTACCGCCTAACGCTGCATAACCCGAGTCTCATTAGTGTAAAATCCTGGAATAGAAGCTCTAACATTACACCTCATTCCATACAATAAAATGACTAAAGTATTGGGACGCCTGCTCATTCACGGTTTCTTCCGAAATCAGAGGTTGGAGTAACCTCAAGGCTTTGTGGAGTTACGTCATGACCCAACTGTGGGAGGCGGCCCACACCCCAAACCCCTCCCACTTAGCCACATATTAAACCCTTGGTCTCAGTCCATCACTATGTTGAACACCCTCCGCCTTCACCAAGATGACCCCCCACCCCCCCACCCCCAACCAACTCCCCAACATACCCCAAAAGTATTGGATGAAAATCCACCATCATTCCAGAGAACACTGATCTTCCACTGCAACAACTATGCACTGCTGTATAGTATCATTTATTCATAACTAAACAACCTAGTGCCTTTTAAAATACACTAAATTGACAAAAGTATTGGGACACCTGCTCATTTACAGTTTCTTCTGAAATCAAAGGGATTAAAAAGAGCTGATCCTGCTTTTGTTGGAGTGACTGTCTCTACTGTCCAGGGCTGTCCAGAGATTTTGGATTAGGAGCATTGCTGTGGGAATTTGATTGCATTCAGCGACAAGAGCATTAATGAGGTCATCCCAAACCAACTCCACAACTTATGCACCACCATCCATCATTCCAGAGAACACAGTTCTGCTCCACTGCTCCACAGCTCAATGCTGGGGGGCGTTATACCCCTCTATAGTCCAGGCCTGGCATTATTAGGCAGCATGGTTGCATGGCTGCTCCAGAGAGCCCTAATCTATTGGCAGTACTTCTCTACAGGGTTATACAAGCTCTGCGTCTTGCTTAAAGTAGCTAAATGCATTGGTAGAGGGGTGTCCACAAACATCTGGACAGTTCTGCTAAAATGTCTCTTCTGAGCCCACTAAGCTGGGTTCACTCTGCGCGCTCTCGCCTGATTCGACTCATTAGCTGGTGATGAATCCCACTTTGAGCTGGCTCGGGCGTGTCAGAGCAGCAGGAACATAAAAATCCGCGGAGCGCGGCAGCCCCAGGTGTGCATGATGGGAAATCACTGAGACAGCGCGAACAGGAGCAGAGTGAGCCCGGGCGGACGATGAGAGGGACCCGGAGAGCAGATAGAGGACGGATTTGAGCAGATACACTCCGGCTGCTTCATTCGTGTCCTCCCTCGTGTCACTCAGCAGGTGGATCCAGTTGACCAAAGGGCAGGCCGGAGAAGCGCTCGGCAGAGCGGGGGCCGTAGTTCTGAACTGCAACCAGAAACTGACCCTGCTGACAGAGCCACGTCAAGCAGCGGAAGAAATACTGCTCCCCTCCACAGCAACTCCATTCACTGGCAGGACGGCCCTGAGATCTGCAGGCGACCTTGCTTTGTGTGTGTGTGTGTGTGTGTGTGTGTGTGTTTGTGTGTGTGTCAGTACATGGAGAGAAAGAACATGTACAACTACACACTACTGTATAGTATCATTTATTCATAACTAAACAACCTAGTGCCTTTTAAAATACACTAAATTGACAAAAGTATTGGGACACCTGCTCATTTACAGTTTCTTCTGTAATCAAGGGGATTAAAAAGAGCTGATCCTGCTGTTGTTGGAGTGACTGTCTCTACTGTACAGGGCTGTCCAGAGATTTTGTATTAGGAGCATTGCTGTGAGGATTTGATTGCATTCAGCGACAAGAGCATTAATGAGGTCATCCCAAACCAACTCCCCGACTTATGCCAAAAGTATTGGATGGAGCTCCACCATCCATCATTCCAGAGAACACAGTTCTGCTCCACTGCTCCACAGCTCAATGCTGGGGGGCTTTATACCCCTCTATAGCCCACGCCTGGCATTATTAGGCAGCAAGGTGCCAAGAGGGTCAAGTTCTAGACTAAAACAATTCTAGCCTGTGTACACGATATGTCCAAATATTTGTGGACACCCCATCTGCTAGACCTAGAAACAGTTTGATTGGATGGCGAATGAATTAGCATAGATCTTCTGGTTTAGCGTGTTAGCATTTTTAGCACCAACATTGGTCGCTTACAAGGGCGGAGCATGAGCTAGGTGGGTTCCAGGTGGGACCCAGTTGGACCCATCGTTACAGCCCACCCAAATCTGTCCCATTTAGGCCTTATGTGCAGGGTACAACCCAAATGAGGGCCGTGTTTGACCCCCTCCTGGTCCCATCCCGGACCCTGGTGGTTCCCAGTTGGGCTTATCAGTGCAGCTTTTGTATTTAATTATTTATTTATGTCAAGTATCGGTTTCCGAATCGGACCCATGTCAAGGGTCCAACTTCACAGCAGCCCTGCCTTCCCTTGAGTGTATGGGTCTGTCTGCAAGTACATGCATGCATGCATGTGTGTGTGTGTGTGTGTGTGTTCTATAGGCCCCAGTTGTGTGTGCAGATAAAAGGAGAGGGACCTTATTAAAGCTGTCAGTAGCATTGTGCTGAAGAATGCTTTGAGCCGAGTCCTGCAGGTCTGAGTGAGGCCTGATGATCAGCTAAAGGGGCGCAGGGCTGCTAGTTCAGCCTGAGCTACGCTCACATTAACCGGCCTCGCTGCTGCCTCTGCTTC